>NW_020632152.1:416114-584962 GCF_003573695.1 Papaver somniferum
CCTAAAACCACTAAAATCATCTAAAATCTCTTATATTTGTCTTATATTTTATAGTTAGCCCCCCTTATAGTTTATATTTAGTCCACCATAATACCTACATTTATAAAAAAGAAAAATTTAGCCCTCCCCATTTTTAAACTCTGGCTCCGCCACTGAATATGTGGGGAACCGATCCTAGTACCTAGTCAACCGAATTTTTGGAAAGCTAGTATGACTATGCATAGTACTCACATGGGGGTAGAACCGAAACTTGTTTTGGTAGAATTGTGAAACCCATAATTTGTGATTGAGTGTTCTTGATCAATCACATAGTTCTTGAAAGTCAGGTGAACCAATTCTAAACTTGTCTGGAAGTGTGGCAAATCGGTTTCAAGGTTATAAGTATGAAAGAGGACTTACAAAATAAGGATGTCGACATACTTTGAACATGTGCAGTAACGCTAATCCTTCGTGACAACAAACTTCCTCGGTTGTGTTATTACTGGTGAAGCCGCCTATTCGGAGAGGAGAGTAACCTAATTAGGCGAAATCTCTTACGGCCGCGCAATTTAAAGTCTTCTTTGGGATTGAGAAGATATATTAGTATCGTTGTTGGGAAACTAGATAATTGCGGTTTGCCTTTTGTTTTCGATTGATTTGATCGACTATCGATAGTTGAACTTTAATTGCACTTAGTTTGTTTATGCTTGAGAATCTTCTCTTATGATATAACATTCACTCAAACTAGATCGAAGTTTCGACAGGTATCTTTAGATTTTTTGTAGATCTAAAGACGTCTTGTGATAATCCATTGTTAACAGACTTCTTTCGGTATGTGATTGATCACAAGAGATTCAAGTTGATTGTGTGCAGGTTTTTATTGAAGATCTAAGAAGATTTGAATACAAAGAAGATATTGAAGATCCCGCTATAATTGGTTTTTCCTTGTGGTAGATTATATTGATTAGTTGTGTAGATCGGCATCAATACAATTCTTTGTGATTAAAAGTATTGACTGCAAAATCTTAACAATTACCTTTGGTAGTTGATCATAAGATAGATCTAAGAACCTGACGAAGGAGTTTATTGAGATAAACAGAAGAGCCTTTGTCGAACTCACATAATTTGGTTGAAAAGAGTTGCTACCAAACAGATTTGTTGTTCCTTTAAGGAATTGTTCCAAGTACGTGACTTATTCATAAGTTGGAGGCGTGGGAATACATACGGAACTAGGTGAACTATAGGTTTAGTTACTTGATCTCAACTATACAAAGTTGGTTTTATTTTGTATAGCGGCTTAATCCTGAGAGTATTCAATTCTGCACAAGGTCCCGGGGTTTATCTGCATTTGCGGTTCCCTCGTTAACAAAATTTTGCTGTGTCTTTTACTTTTCTATTTCCGCAATTATAATTGTTTTATTATAATTAGAAGTAAAATACACAAACGTTAATTCCTATTTACTTGATAAGTAATCCTATTGTGTTTGGTTAAGTCCGAACCTTTTTATCAAGTAAACATACTTCGTTGTTGTATTGTCTCGATCTCGTATCCATAGACGATCACACAAAGTGTGAACCGATTAGTTGTATTGTCTCGACTCAGTACATAGACAATCACTTTTAGAAAAAGGACTTATAGGTAGGAAAAGTTTTAGATTGAGGTATATTTGGGTACCCTCGTCTTTTCATTTGGTATCAGACCAGGCAAACACGAAAAGATCTAATAATATGTGTTTGGTGCGATCCAATCTATAAGAATGAATCTAGTGAGTGATTCAGTTAACGTACCACCAAGATATAATGGGACAAACTACCCATTATGGAAATCGACTATGAAAGCTTTTCTTCAATCCCGAGATTTTAATACATGGTTATTAATCGAAGACGGATACCAACGACCGATGGATTATTCGGAGTCAGAGTTTAAACGCTTGGCGTCTTATACTCTTGAAGAAAGAGTTCTTGCAAAGCAGAATTCTGATGGTTTGAATGCCATCATACACGCAGTTAGTCATGATCTTCTACATCATGTGCTGACATGTAAAACTTCTAAAGAGGCATGGGATATTCTTGAGAGCGTATTCGAGGGAGATGAATCTGAAAAAGAAGCTAGAATTCTTCCCCTTTCATCTGAATGGGAACATCTCAAAATGGATGATAACGATACTTTCGAGGAGTTTAATTCTAAACTTTATGAGATTATCAATGCATATTTCTTTCTTGGAACGGCTATACCTGAAAAGGAAATAGTATGCAAAATTCTCAGATCGTTACCATCCAGATACGAGTCTAAGAAACATGCCATAATAGAAGGTAATGATCTTTCTATACTTTCTCAGAGCTCTCTTGTAGGAAAGTTAAAGATCTTTGATAGAGAAATTTTGTTGAAGAATGAAACTAAGAAACGTTGCCAAGAGGACAAGGTATATGTTGAAAAAGAGCTTGACTCAACTATTGTACTTCTAGCGCAACGAATGAAGGACATCTTATCTATTGATAAACGTGTTCCTGATACATTATCGTTTTCCCATAAAAAAGGGTAATGATGAAGTACAATGCTTCAAGTGTCGTAGATTCGGACATATGGCAAAACATTGTCCCAATAAAAGAACTCAATAATGAAACAAAGCATATGTCTCCACTCTTGATGATATTCCGTAGGAAGAATCCAATGAATAAATATCTAAGTGTAATGCACTTCTTGTCAACTCTAACAGTGTTGAATCCTGTGAGTCTAATCAACTCCTAGAAAAACTTGAGTTGGAAATAAGGAAAATAAAAGGTTAAGCCTGGTACTTGAAAACCTTTTGAAATTCCTTTCAGATAAAACCTGTATGGTGAAATCTAAACAAGAAAAATTTGGTGAAAAACCAAGAGAATCGGAAACTAGTTTTTTTGGATAACATGATAAGTTCTTCATGTGGAGAAAATAATTTCACTACGATCCTTATTGGAAATAAACTTATCAAATCTCTTCGCAAGGGGATAAAGAAGACTGGTAAGTTTATCAGATCTCAAAAGGAAATTGCAAACTCTTGCAATTACAAGAGAAAGAAAGAACAAAAGGAAACACAGTCTATTGTGTTTATAAGTCGTCCTAAGGATGTCTTTGTTAACTATGGTGAGAATAATTCTCACTTCAACACGCATTGATTGTGTTAAAAGATGCATTCTCACTTGTTGCCCAAAATTATGATTGTGAGGAAGCATAAACCTGGGAAAGTTGTTCATATCTGGTTGTTTAAGTGAAAAATAATAGATATCTTTTATTTTTGAAAAACATATTTTTGGTTTCCGTAAATCAAATTATTCCTTGATTTTATCCCATCTTATATATATGTTCTTCCTGTCCGAAAGAAGACTATTCTATTTCAATGGAGAAATCGATAAAATAAGAGTCATCTCTTGATGATTTAGCACTATGTGCATCAGTCATGACTGGAACTCTTGATAACTCTCAAGATTCTCTAAGAAAACATATTCTTACGGTTAAAGGTTGTATTAGATATCATGAGCTGATGATAAAGGATTCAAAAGAAGTACTAACTAATCTTCATTCTCAACTGTTCGAGATGAGAAAATCATCTACTGAAAAGGGAAGTGCTCAGAAGAATTTGAATCCAGTTTTTGAAAGCAATCTTCACAAGAACTGAGAATGAATAAATAAACATCAATTTTTGATTTCTTTCAATGATTGTTTTAGGTCTATTATGAATAAACTATTATTATGGATAAAATTATTTGATTTGTAATTTTTCTTGTGATAGTTTTTGATTTACATAGCCTGTGCTTGAATGATTTATTATTGCTATGTATGTTTATGGGATGTTTGATTTTGGCCTTATGGTTTGGGTGACTTTTTGATTTAGCAGGATTAAGTTCTAGCCCATGTTGGTAGGCTTTATCAAAGGATCATGAGGGGTTCTCATAGAAACAATATGTGAAAAGTCACAATATGTTGAATCGGTTTTGGTTTAGAATAAAAGCATATGTGTTTCGAGAGTTTTCAACTTTTGCTTGCAATAGTTAGAAACCGGTTTTCAACCTTTCTCTGGTAAAGGTTGGTTGTTGTTATTCTTTTTTTTTGCATAAGAATGACAACATAATGATATTTCGATATCAGTTCTCCCTGGAAGAAGATACAAACATATTTGGGGAAGAGGATGCGAAATTTGAGGTAACAATCTTGTTAGTTAATTGTTTTCCTGTTTAAGAAAAGCCTGATTTTATTTCATATATTTATTGCTTTTGCTTAACAAAATTCCGGTACAATTGATGTTTTATTCCATTGGTTGTGTATGGATGTGTGTGTGATTCAATTGTTTCCGATTAAGAAAAACTATTGTTATCTTGCTTTATTGTTTGGTATCAATTGTTTAGTCTTACGAAATTTCGGTGCAATTGCGGTGCTCTAATGTCTATGTTGTTTCAATTGCTTCCTGTTGAGGTGAATAACTATGCAAGTTGATTTATTTGGTTTGTGTGAATTTTTTATGGCTTAACGAAAGAAAAGGTTTATGGGATGAATTGTTTAGTCCAATTCGATTCCGAATAATAGAAACTAAGTTAATTCTGATCTTAGTTAGACTTATCCAAGTGGAGGTTTCGGTTATTCAAGTCTAATCGAATACCTTAACAAGAAATGCTAGTTAACTAACCTAGTACTTGTCTTTTTTAAAAGTTAAAGGTCTAAGTTATATGTGTAGGATCAGAATCTCGCAGCAATAATTTCTCCACGAAATTATTAACAACACAACACGACAGTGTCGCAGAATAGCTTCAGAAATGACATAATAAACGACGTCAGCTAAATCATGAGAAAAGTGTGATGGTCCTGCGAATATTAGAGAGTTCGCGAGATTAACATTTTTAAGGTTAAGAGAATGTCGCAAGTCATATCCGAAAATAAAGGATAGATTAGCTCTCATCCACTATGTAAAATTCTATATAAAGAACCGACCAGCTGTAAGGAGAGAGAGAAAGATCTTTTATGATTGAGAAGCAAGTAAATAGGGGAGAGAAAATCTAGAGCAGTGATTATTCTTGATTTCTTTATCTTTTCTTGTAAGATTGTTCAAAGATTCATCAATAAAATTAAGATTGTTAATTTAAAATGAGTTGAATGTTAATGAAATCTTGTGAGGGGTGTAGTGTAGGATTTCCTGCAACTACATAATGGCGCTAGAAACAGGGAGGCTGAAGATTGAAAATTGAAGATTGTTTTTGAGATTGTTCAAATCAAGAAAGTGATTAAACAAATCAGTGAACCAGTTAAAAGAAAAATGGTTAGAATCAATGAAGATGACAAAAGATTGGAGTGTAATATTATAACAAAAACAATGGTTAATGGATTCCATGAAAACATCAAAGAAAGGATACATAAACGAGATTTTGAAGGAAGGAAGGTTATGGCGGTAGAAAAGACATCAACCTTGAAAGATTGGGAAAAGCAAAAAATCACATTCATGGCGACAGAAATACCAAAAGAAAATTTGAACCACACATCTCCATTGGTTATTACAGTGTCTATTACGCGAAAAGAGAAGGGGACAACAACAAAATCCACGGAAGGATGAACATTGAACAGAACTTTAGTCGATACAGGAAGTTCAGTGGATATAATATTTTATCATGCGTTCAGGGGAATGGGATTTAAAGATGAAGCAATGTCCAGTTCAACATATCTTGTTCATGGCTTTGGAAAATCCACAATAAAACCTAAAGGAGAAATAGTGGTACGAATTCCACTAGGAGAGATCGAAACACACGTGACACTATGCGTGGTGTATATGGAATCGCCATATAATATATTGCTAGGAAGACCATGGATACATGCGATAAAATCTGTAGTATCAACGTTACATCAATGCATTAAATTCCCCACACCAAATGGAATAGGTGAAATCAGAGGAGATGTTGACAATGCAAAATTATGTCATCAAATTGAAGTGAAGCATTATGAAGCACGAGCAAAAAAAAAACAATTTCGAAGAAAGTTGTCAAAGGAGGCAAAGAAAGAAGAAGAATTTAGAGTGTAGGGCAAAAGAAGGCAGGGGAATACCCAGCGAAATTTCGGAAGAAGGAGAAGGACCTGTGAAAACAATAAAAAAACCAACACCAATGGGAGAACCCAAATCCAGTTATACTGCCGCAGAACCGACAAAAGAAGTAAAAATTGGAACTATAGAAGAACCTCTAATATTGAGAATTGGAACCAAGATGGATGTAGAAGAAGAAGAAAGAACTGTTAACCTTTTGCGAGAATATAAAGACATCTTCGCAGGGAGCATGGATGAGATACCGGGAATAGATCCATGAATTGCATGTCACAAGTTGGAGATTAACAAGAATGTGAGACCATTTAAACAAAGAATAAGAAAAATCGCAACAGCCTACCATTCCCAAATAGAAGAAGAACTACAGAAAATATGCAGGAATTATAAGAGAAGCTAAATACCCAGAGTGGATAGCGAACATGGTCATCGTTCCAAAGAAAAACAAAGGAATAAGGATTTGCATAGATTTCACTGATTTAAACAAAGCCTGCCCTAAAGATAGCTTTCCGTTACCAGATATTCCTCAAATGGTGGAATCAACAGCGGGAAATGATAGGGTATCGTCTTTAGATGGGTACAAAGGATATAACCAAATCCCTCTCGCTGAAGAAGATCAAGAGAATACTGCTTTTTTCGCCCTAGAGGTTTATATTGTTACACGAAAATGCCATTTGGCTTGCGAAATGCGGGAGCAACATACCAAAGAATGGTAGAGAAGGTGTTCGCGAAATGGATACACAAAACATTAGAAGTATATGTGGACGACATGTTAGTAAAGAGTAAATAATCCAAAGACCATGTACATGACTTGAGGGAGATTTTTGAACAAATGCGGCAGTATGACATTAAACTGAATCCTGAGAAGTGTACCATTGGAGTTGCATCGGGAAAATTTTTAGGCTACATTGTATCAAAGGAAGAAATACAGGTTGATCCAGAAAAAGTGCAAGCAATTCGTGACATGCCAACACCAGCAATAATAAAAGATGTACAGAAGTTGAATGGACTTTTAGCTTCGCTAGGGAGATTCATTTCGCGATCATCAGAGAAATGCAAGTATTTTTTCGATATACTCAAGAAGGGTGCGAAATTCAAATGGACTGATGAATGCGAAAAAGCTTTTCAAGGGATCAAAGAACATCTTATGAATACATCTATTTTAAAAAAAGCAGAATCAGGAGAAGAGTTATTAATCTATCTTGCAACGACGTCGCATGCATTAAGTGTTGTGTTATTGCGAATAGACGCAGGAGTGGAGAAACCCATCTATTACATTAGCAAAACTTTTAATACTGCAGAGAAGAATTACTCAAAGTTTGAGAAGCTAATCTTAGCATTAGTTTATGCATCATTTAAGCTCCGCATATATTTTCAAGCACACAAAATAAAGGTATTAACAAAAGTACCAATTGATACAGTGATGAAGAATTCAAAAAGATCAGGAAGAGTGGAGAGATGGAATGCACAAGTAGGCCACTTTGATATTAACTATGAAATTTTTTCTTCACCAAAATCACAAGTTGTTGTAGATTTCTTGGCAGAATTTCCTTTAGAAGAAGATGAAGAGGTGGAAGAAATGATGGATATAGAAGAAGAACACGGAGATCCAAAAGACTTATTAACAGAACCAAATAGATGGGAGATATTGGTATATGGATCATCAAATGTAGAAGTCAATGGAGTTGGAATTATTTTAATTCCGCCAGAAGGAGCGAAGATGGCTTTTTCATTCAGATTGGAATTCACATCCACTAATAACGAAACGGAATATGAAGTTGTGATACATACCTTAAAGTTCGCAATAGAAATGAAACTTGAAAATGCCAGGATCACTAGTGATTCGCAGCTAGTTATTCGCCAAATAAAGGGAGAGTACACTACAAATGAACCATCTTTGAAGAAATACAAGAAGCTTGTTGATGAATTGTCAGCGAAAATCCCAAAAATAAAATGGAGGCACATTTCAAGGAAGGATAACAGATTCGTAGACGCTTTTGCTTTCATCTCAAGCATGATGACAGATCCAACCGCGAGATGCATAAAAATATAGACACTTCTGTCACCATCAATCAATAAAGAAGAAGAAGAAATGAACGTGATGATAATATCGCAGATTGGAGAACATAACTTCATGCATATTTGGCGAAAGGAGAAACACCAAGAAATAGATTGGAAGCACACAAGTTAAAAAGCCGCGGAACAAATTATGAATTAAGAGATGGGCTGCTATACCGAAAATCCTTTAATGGACCATCATTCAGATGTTTGACATGAGAAGAAGGAGAAAAGGTGCTAAAAATGTTACATAGTGGGGACGCTGGCAATCATAGTGGGGGGAGATCTTTGGAAAATAGAGAAAAAAATGCAAGGATATTACTAGCCATACATGCACGAAGATGCAAAACAAATAAGACGTTGCGAAGATTGCAGCGGCATGGAAAGAAAATACATGCAGCTGGAGCACCCTTGTCATCTTCAACCAGTGTGTGGCCTTTTGGAAAGTGGGGCTTAGATATTGTGGGGCCATTTTTACCAGGATATGGCCAAAGAAGATACTTAATAGTCGCAGCATATTATTTCACAAAATGGACAGAAGTGAAGGTAGTACAGCATATTCGCGACAAAGATATCTTTACATTCATATTCGAAAATATCATTTGCAGATTCGGAATTCCTGCACAGTTACTATCTGATTATGGGAAACAATTTGAAGGACATAACATAGAAATGTTATTCAATGCATTTAAGATAAAATGTGGAAAGTCTACTCCTTTGTATCCACAAGCTAATGGGAAGGTAGAAGTAACAAAAAAAACAATTGCAGATATATTAAAGAAGAAATTAGAAGGACATCATAGAGCATGGTGTGAACAAGTAAATAATGTAGTATGGGATTATAATACGACTAGAAGAGAAGATACTGGAATGTCACCTTTTTGTGTAACATACGGAGTTAATGAGGTATTACCAACAGAAGTTGTTATTCCAACAACAAAGAGAGAAGCTTGGGAGAAAAATCTTAGTGCGGGTTTGATCTTAAGAAAACTTGATGAATTAGAAGAAAAAAGAGAAAGAGATTTACAACATATGGAGAATTATCAGTGAAGATTGCCCCTAGAATATAATAAACGTGTCAAATTACGCGAATTCCAGCCAGGAGATTTAGTTCTGCGAGAGACACCAATATATCAGCGAGAAAATGGTGGAAAGTTCGCGAAAAAATGGGATGGACCTTACATCATTAAGGAGATAGTTAGAACATGAGCTTATAAATTAATGGATCCATAAGGTAGAGATGTTGGTCATAGACTTGACAGACCATGGAACAGGTTGTACTTAAAAAGATATTATTCGTAAGAAGCTTTGAGAAGTTATGGATTCTGAAAGAATAGTTGCGAGATTATTCATATCAAAACAAGATCATGATGTGCGAAACTTTCGCAGAGATAATCATAGAACAATGACATAAAAGAAAGGGGCGAACCTTTATGGCGTACACCCTAGTTCGCGAATAAAATTTCGCAACAGGCAAGTGTAAGACCTTAGGTACGTCATATAAGGGGGTACCTGTTGCATGGCTAAGGGAAAGGCTACACCGCTACCGGAACCTGAGTCATGGAGATTTTGGGTCAATAAAGCCCATCCGGGAGAGGCACCTTGGATTCTCAGCTTAAGCATATGACTTAGGTTGGGCGACTAAGGTAATAAGGACTCTCCCAAGGAGTGCAGAATCTGATCAAGGCGCCGAGGTACACGGTTGAGTCAAGAGTGCCAGGGGCGTCTGGAGCGTACCTTTCCATTCTTGACAAGTCTTGGCTTATCCTGCACTGGGCCCGAAGAAAACCCCGCTTAGGGTGCAGTTTCGTAACCATAAACCCTATAGGTAAAAGGGATAAGAGGCTGTGAAAACAACTGTTTGTTGTTAAGACTGGATGGGAGGAGCTAACCTTGTATGGTAGAAGTACGCCTCCTTGAAGGGGAAACCAGGGGGGAGATAAGGGTGGCGCCCTCCATTAGGGAGCCGATAAGTGTCTTAAGACGCAAATGTCATGAGGCTTTTACTCGCAAGGGTATTAAGGCTTGTAATATTTGTGCAACAATCCTGAAGAGGCAATAATACTAGAGAAAAAGATATGACGAGATCAATGGGTTTTCGCATGAAAGTGCGAAGACGTCATGCGATTTTGTCGCAAGACGGCAATTTAATGGGGCTTTATTTTCGCAAGAAAATTTAGGCCTATCATATTGTCGCAACATTCCTGAAGAGGAAATAATACAAAAGAAAAAGTTAGGGCAAGATCAATGGGTTTTTGCATGAAAGTGCAAGGACGTCCTGGGATTTTGTCGCAATGACAAGAGGTGGCATAATAAGACCTTTAATTAGGAAGGCAAAATAAGACCACATGACAAAACAAAATATTTATAACTATTCATAACAGATCATTTCTCGCAAGAAAGATAATGGGAGGCAAGTATAGAAATCAATAAACAAGAGGCATTATCTTTCTCGCCATCAAAATACTAAAAGAGAGAATTAATTCCAAAGTTGGTTGAAGAATATTATTCGCAAGAAATAATAAAGATGAAACAATTCAAGAATATAGAACTAGATAACAAGCTCTTCGCCAATGTTTTCATTATCGCCGGTCTTTTCTTCATTTCGATTCTGATCTTCGCCATCTTGATTATCGCCAGCAATTACTTCTTTAGAAGGGATTTATTTTTCGCTTCCATCTTGATTAGCACCAACAGTTGCTTCCTTAGAAGGGACCTCTTCTTCATCTTCCAAAAGATCAGTCTCTCCACCACTTTCATAATCATAATCACTGTCAGCAGGACGAGGAATTTCATCATCATCTACTTCCAAAGGCTCAATTGATGTAGGAGGAAGAGATTTGGACAATAAAATATCATTCACAAGAACATCATTCCAGAGATGAACTTGACAAAGAAGTGCTCTATGATGATTCCTATCTTGAATATCCTTAAAGTAAGCAAGATAATCAAGTCTTCTTTCTGCTCGGTCGCGAGAACCAGTAAGGACAGAGACGAGTAGTGCATTTTCTTTGCGAATTTTGGCACATTGAGCCTCCAAAACAGAAATTGAGGAATGAAGATTTTTCTCAGACTCTGCGAAAAGTAGAATACAAAATTTCAGTAAGATGAAGAACTCAAAAAGATATGACAAAGAAAAGATAGTTAAGGCAGTCAAACTATTATGACTACCTTCCTTTTACGAAATAAGGTGTTGAATCAAGGTCAGACAACTATTCTCCCAACGATCCATTGCATCATCAAATTTATCTCCAACTAAACCTTTAAGTCGAGACTGAAGATTTTTATCTTTAGAAATAAGAAAGGCATTTTTCTTCGCAAGAGAAGAATAAAATTCTTCTAATTTGGAATATTGTTCTTTAAGTTGATTCGCCTTTACACTTAAAGCTATTCTACCTTGAATGAGTGTATCTCTTTCAGCGATAGATGACACTGTTACTTCTTTAAGTTCATTTCTCAAAGAGCGAAGAGATTGTTCTTGGTCATCACATACTTTCTGAAGGATGCTAAGTTGTTGCGAAGATATCTCCATCTTGTTTAAACAAGTTCGCTTCTCTTGAGATAAAGTTTTATTCTCATCTGATAAAGTTTCCATCCCTAGATTAGCTTTAGTTAAAAAATAAGAACGGTGAGATATTTCATTACTCAATAAATTTTGCCTCTGAACTAATTGGGTATTTTCTTTCGTAAGATTACTTATATGAACGACAGAATATGAATAGAGGTTATCTAATTGGTTATATTGATCCATCAAAATCTGTTTATCAACACGGGCTTCTTCAACAACAGATTCAAATTGATATCTCTCCATTATTCGTTTCTGGTTTACGGTTTAACATGCGAAAAATGGATTTCAAGGACAATTACATATGGAAAAGATAAAATCATTAAAAAGGAAAATTGAAGACACAGATAAGGAAATCATACCTCTCAGTTCATCATTCTTCTTGCGAAGATTGTCGCGATCCAACGAAACATTCTAGAGTTTTTGATTTTCGAGACGAAGAGCATTACACTCTAAAGTCATCATCTAGAGATCTTTATTCAAGATTTCAACCTATTTTTCCAAAGTTGTTTGCGAAGCAGCTCTGTTAGGGCCAAAAAAACTCAGAATTTCGCAAACACCAGACTTGACAGTATCAATGGGAGACTTCTTAACATTATCCAGAACCTCATACAAAACTTTGAAAGCAATATTTAAAGGAAGAGGCTCAGGTAGAGAACTGGTAATGATAGAAGATTAGGAAACATTATCAATAGGAGGAGAAGAAATTTCATTCACAGAAGGATTAATAAGGGGAGTTTCAATCATTGAAAGGTCAGTTGAAGGGATGAAATCTGAGGCAACTTTTCGCAAATTGGAGATAATGGTTTAACTTGCGAAGATGTTGCAGGAGATTTTGAAGGGATAAGTAAGTGAAAGGGAACAGAGGTTTGAACGGTTTTGAGGTGGAGAGATTTCTTGAGAGGTTTGTTGGCATCCTTATCACCCTGTGAATCACAATCCTGATAAGAAACATAGGCAACAATATTGTTATTAGAAAATAATAATGTTTCTTACCACCTTATGATCCGTAGACTTTATTTTATTTACAACAACCTTATGCTGCAATTTGGGAATATTATGGTTCTGAACCGTAAATTTGGTATTAGAGGCATTTTTGTTGAAATAACAACAGTATGGGAATCACATAAACGACATCAAATAAGGCAGTAAGCAAGATCGATTTCAGCAAAACCCATAAGAAACAAAAAAGAAAACTAACATCAATGAATCCATGGAAAACACTAGAAGGAAGATTAATTCGAAGAAAATTACGAATGATGAAGATCTACAGAGGGAACAGTAGGGAGATGAAGAAGAAATTAAAAAGATTGAAAGAAGAAGAAAGAAGAAAAAGTTGCAATAACGGAATTTGCAGAAGAACGATGAAGTTGCAAAGAAAATAAAAAGAGAGAAAAATAGAGTAAGAAAGAGTATATATAGAGGAAATTTTTTCTCGAGAAGATGAGCACGATTAATGCGGAAAGATGTGAGCGGTTAAAAAGCAGCAGTTACAAAAGACGTGTTAAGAAACAGATGGGAGAAAGGATATGTGTGATAAATGCAGAATATGAAATGATGGATAATTGCGGAACTTCTCACATCACTCTCTACTTCGCAGAGAAGATATGATAAGAGCCAAGATGTAGGATCAGAATCTCGCAGCAATAATATCTCAGCGAAATTATTAACAACACAACCCGACAGTGTCGCAGAATAGCTTCAGAAATGACATAATAAACGACGTCAGCTAAATCATGAGAAAAGTGTGATGATCCTTCGAATATTAGAGAGTTTGCGAGATTAACATTTGTAAGGTTGTGAGAATGTCGCAAGTCATACCCGAAAATAAAAGACAAATTAGCTGTCATCCACTATGTAAAACTCTATATAAAGAACCGACCAGCTGTAACGAGAGAGAGAGATCTTTTATGATTGAGAAGCAAGTAAATAGGGGAGAGAAAATCTAGAGCAGTGATTATTCTTGATTTATTTATCTTTTCTTGTAAGATTGTTCAAATATTCATCAATAAAATTAAGATTGTTAATCTAAAATGAATTGAATGTTAATGAAATCTTGTGAGGGGTGTAGTGTAGGATTTCCTGCAACTACAATATGGATAATTAGAACCTGATGAGAAATATAGAGTTATCTTTATTGTGGTCTTATCGAACAAGCGATTGTATTTGTACAATCGTTTTAGCAAAGGAACGAAGGTGCTTAGTTGATTTTTGGTTTGCTAAACTATTATGGAAAATTGCTTCGGGAAATTGTTTCCTTAATAACGTATCAAAACATAATTACTTTTTAGTTTCGGTTTTGATATTGTTTATAAAAAATGGTGTGTGGAACCCTCGTGCTTAACTCTATAGGTTGCAAGTCTATTTTGAGATTTTTAAGATTCTTTTCGGTTTGTCGTTTATTTTTTCGATTCTTTGTCATTTTGTGACAAAAAGGGGGAGAAATATATGGAGTAAACAAGTGATGATTTATATTGATTGGTATCACTAAGGGAAAGGACATTGGTGCTTAAACGTTTATCTAACGAAAGAATGAAAGCATAGACTAAGCGGGAGTAACATATCATTACAAAGGGAATAACAAATTCGTGTGGATTGATAAAATCTACCTATCTTACCTTTAGGGGAAGTAATATTCTTTGTCATTATAATGTCAACAGCGGCATTTAAGGATTGAATTTATACATGTTATTGTGTTGTTGAATTTGGGAATCAAGCGTTTGTGTAATGAATTCTTGTAATTTGTTTATCCATATGATGTAAGAGTTTTGTCACTAAAATTGACAAAGGGGGAGACTGTTAGAGCATATCTCGGTTGAACCCTCCAAGAGTTGGTATGTCAAGTTTGGTTTTCATATTTTAGTGAATCAAAACTCATTTAAAGAGTCGCTTGATTACGTAATAGAGTCAACTTCTTATAGGTTAGCTTGAAAGTAGTAGAATATGAGACATTACAAGTATTGCGAATACTTGAAGAAGTGAAGAAGTAAGAAGCTACAACGACAACATCATCCTTCCACTTGAGGTTAGTTATATTTTACTTGAACTATTTCATTCCCTAACGTATCTTTCAAGTCGTGCATATTGAAAACAAAACTGCGAAGCATGAACACTCTAGTTAGACGTAGTATCAAGTGTTAGAACACTGCTCGGTTGAAACCACTAGCGTTGGTATGTCAAGTTAGTTATCAATTTTAGTTTCCGAAATGCATTCTTGATTTAGCATACTAAAGATACTTTCGGACTAGTTTAGGTCTAAGAGGTTGAATCGAAGCTATCCTTAAAGGATGAAGATTGAAGATTGAAGGCTACAAGAAGACATCAACAAGTACTTAATCAACAAATGTATGTGATTGATTTCAATTGGATTCTTGTTCAATTCTACATTTCTAATTTATCGAGATAAATGCTCACTCTATGGAACAATTCCTATGACGGGAAATGTACATTTATGTATATATACTTGAGGTTATTTGATTCATGACTTTGGTGATAATAACCTTTATCCCTATAAAGGATCTCATGTTATAGTGAATGAGCTTGTGAATCCAATGAGCCAAGAATCACTCAACTCCGAGTTATAACGATAAAGTTATGAGTGATTTAAGTTCATTAGTAGGAAACATTCGATGGGCTTTGGAGTTGTCCGCGAACTTGGGCCCAATACGTGACTAAAAGGGATTTTTGGTCAAGTTGGTGATGTTTCCTTATCTAGGAAAGTTAGCTATTGGTCCAAAAACTTTTGATTACCATATTAAAGTGTTTGTGATTCCTGCCTAAGTTAAAATGTGATTTATTCACATAAATATAATTTTTTCTAAATAAGTTATTTATTTAATTACTTAGGCAAGAGTTTTAACTTAGGAAAGACTCCCATATTTAGGAGAGTCTTGTAAAAGGAAAATAGCTTTTCTTAGCTTCCAAGCTATTGTTCATTATAAATAATGAGTTCGCGAGTTTACACGTTTTTTATTCCTTTGGAAAATTGGCGTAAGCTCTGCAGGTTGTTTTCCACGTCTTCCGTTCTTCGTGAATGATAGTGAGATAAAAGTCTTTGTATTAGGGATCACAAAGCCAAGTTGGATTTAATCTTCGTGATTGATCATACAACTTGTAATCTAGATTTTTCACCTCCTGTCTATTCTAAGGTTTTCTCTTCTGATATAAAACCATTCAAGAGTTGTTGATCATAAACCCTAGGTTTTGATAGATTTCAGTTTCCGATCGTATACCAACACTTGTTAGTCGAAATCGGAGACTAGAAAGAAAAACTTCTTTTGAGGCATCTCGTAAAAATCCTTGAGAAGTTTTAAGCAAGATATCTCTAGATTTATTCCAGTTGTCCTTTTGGTAGATTTATTAGGGTTTTCTTAACTTGGAAATTGATCTTTGGAATCACCCAAGTTTACTTACGAAAATCAGGTTCACGGACTCCTTGTGTGTACACATATTGATTGTAAGTTAAAACCCTAATCTACAAGATGTGTAGCGGGTCTTTTGTATGGTATTTTCTATGACTAGTTGTGTAGCGGGTCTCTCTCTCTTTATCTTATTATTTGACCAGCTGTGTAGCGGGTCTTAAAAAAAATGATATGACCAGCTGTGTAGCGGGTCTCTATATTCATATGACCAGCTGTGTAGAGGGTCAATTCTTTGTTTTGCTCGAGGACTAGAAAAATATAAGTGTGGGGGTGTTGATAAGCACGAAAATGCTACATTTTATACCCATATTTATATTAGCTAGGACTCAATATTTTGACTAATGACACTATTTTAGTGCTTTTGCAGAAAGTATAAGTGAATTCGATCATCCAGCGAATAAACATCAAAATGTGAGACTTAATGGTGAAGCGAATCGATGTCAGCACACTAATGCCACCTAAGATTGGTCAAGAGTGACTTTATTATTGTTAGCATAAGAATGGAAGAATATCACCTCCATGACCACTTGCAAATGAAGAAAAAGGAAATATTAATATATCTTGTACTTACATAAGTTCTTTTGCTATATTTATATAGAGAATCTGAAGGAATATTTGAAGCCAACTGACGTCATTTTTCAAATACAGTTAAGGTGGGACCCAGCACATGCAAGAAAATATCATGCTTTCTAAATGAAATTCATATACTATGGAAAGTGGGTATTCGGTTATAGTTTACAATGTTTCGTCATATTATGACACGCGGCACAACATCATTGGGTGAATTTATATTTTCATGACATGTGGAAGACTTCTATTGGGAGGTGATGTGTCGACGAATAAGAACAACGTGAATTTATTTGTGAGCTATATTTAGGTGTTGTTTCAAAATATACTGGGGGAGGGGGGGGGGGGGGCGCCCGGCCACAGAGCTGGAAGAGAAACAGGAGAAGGATTTTGGAGTTTTTCTTCCCCATTTTTGCTTAGCTATTTGATTTTAATCTTTTTATGGTTTTTTGTCAAAGCCATGGCTAGCTAAAGCCATGTTAAGGTCTAGGTAGAACCCAATTTTATTATGAAAACTCTATATTTATATGCTTAATAATGAGTTGATTGATTAGTAGTTTTTCTTCATTTGGATTGGTATTCTATTGTTGATGTGATTTTCTAGATTATTTATTCTTTTGAATTGATACTGCGTGCTTCGGTTAAATCCCTAGACGTGGTATGCAAGCATAGATAGGTAATGCTTTAGAATCACTACTCATGAAGCGAAGACAACTATAGCGGAGAAACAGTATTTGAAAAAGCATGGAATATACTTTTAAAGATTAGTAGAGTTTGCATAATTAATTGGTGGAAACCGAAAATCCTAATAACCCACACTCGTTTTGTTTATCTTTAAATTATTTATCATTTAGTTTTGTTCCGAATTTCTAAAAATCCTTAAAACATTATCTCGTTGATTATTTAATTTTTGGTATTATTTGGTAGAGTATTTCACACTCCCGGTGGGAACGAACCGCATTTGCTATCTATATTACTATTGACCCGTGCGCTTGCGTATATAACTGGGTTTCATTTAATCATTAATTTTGGTTATCTAAAATCTACATCAAGAACTTTGGGTTCTGTTAGAAGATTTGTATGAAGAGTTCCTAAAGAGAATCGGTATTCTGCTAGGAGTTCTACAAGTGCTGAAGAAGGTATTACATCTAGTACGAATGGGTAATAGGAATTTGGTGTAACAACTTATTATCAGTGTGTGTTTATTCTGGACTAGGTCCCGGGGTTTTTCTGCATTTGCGGTTTCCTCATTAACAAAATTCTGGTGTATATGTTATTTCTTTTCCGCATTATATTTTATTTATATAATAGAAATATCACAGGTTGTACGTTAAGATCAATCAGTTCTTGTATCCGGCCTTAGGGTTGTTGAGTGAATTGATTGACACTTGAACATTGGTCTTTGGTACCGTTCAAGTTAAACCTCTTATATTCAATCGGGATCGCAAATTCCTATTTGCTGATTGCGGATTGAATCAAGAAATAGAGATATAAAACTCTTTGATATACTTTTGATAGATTGAGTCTAACTGTCTAGTTGATTCTCTTGAAAGTATATTGGAGTTTGTCTATTCAGATTGCCAAACGAAATATTGGGTGGTGTTGTTAGACCCCCGATTTTTGAATTGGTATCAGAGAAGGCAAACACGTTAAGACCTCATAAGTTTGTGTTTGTAGCAATCTGATTCTATGGACAGAGGTGCTATCTCTATAAACGTACCACCAGCCTTCGATGACATTAATTACTTATGGTGGAAAATTCCTATGCGAGCTTTTATTCAAGCACATGATTTTCAATCATGGGTATATATAGTTAATGGCTATGATGCTCCAGTTGTGGCAGTTGGAGATGTAATCATTCCCAAAAAAATTGGTGAATACAGTCATGCCGAGATACTTGTTGCAGAGAAAAACTCCGACGGTTTGAATGCTATCATCCATGCCATTACCCCAGATCTTCAGCACCACGTGACTACATGCAATAAGTCTAAAGATGCTTGGGATATCTTAGAAACCGTATTCGAAGGGAATGCTGCAGAGAAATAAGCAAGGCTTTAAAATCTAGCTTCTGAGTGGGAAAACCTTCGCATGTATTATGATGAAACCTTTGATGAGTTTAACCAAAGACTTTCTCAAATAGTTAACTCCTCTTTTTCATAAGGAAAAACTATTCCGGAGAAAGATATTGTATGCAAAATTCTCAGGTCTCTACCATCAAGATACAAGTCTAAGAAACATGCCATTGAAGAAGGAAACGATCTTTCTACACTCTCCAGAAGTACTCTTGCTAGAAAGTTAAAGACCTTTGATAATGAACACGCAAGAAAAGAGGTGATTTCTCTTAAATATGCAAACAATTCTGGATCCTCTAAGGATAAATCTGGTTCGCCAGATACTAAGGATGTTAATCCACGACAATTTAGAAAATTCTTGAGAGACAGGAAAAAGAGTTTTTCTAAAAGTGTAACATCTCCTAGGGATGATGCAAATGCTATAACTGTCGTGGTTTCGGGCACTTGTCTGCAGTATGTCCTAGATGGAGTCGTAGACAATCAGCATATGCAGCAGACTTGCCTACTCTTGATGATTGACCTGAATATGATAATCCTCAAGATCTCATAGGCGATGTTACGTTAGCTTCTGGAAAAATTCTTTCTGATTCTGATTCTGACGAAGAAGTGTTCCATGATGATCCAGTAGCTAATAATCTTATTAAAGAAAGTCATCAGAAACTCTCGGAGGCTGAAATCACCATTTTCAGTGAGAAAGTTAAATATGACAGACTTAGTAGTCGGAATAAAGACTTGCAATACCAACTTGATTCTATTGGTGCAAGAGATTATCTCAACGAAATATGAAAGCTTAAAGAAGAAATCGCCAAAGGTCGAGATCCGGAAGTTACTCTTCAAGCAAAGCTAGATAACTTGGAGAATATTGAGATGAACTTGTTATTTGATTCGGAACGAGAATATCTCAAAGTTCAATGTGAATCATCCAAGAGTGATCTAGTTATTTCACTTGAGAAGGTCAAAAGTTTGGAAGAAGAAAACTTGAGCTTAAAAGAGAGTTTGTCTAGAAATAGCAGCTCAGATAAATTAACCTCGATATTGGGAGCATGTAGAATTTATTGTGATACATGAGGATTGGGCTATGAAGGAATAGACGCTCCTAGTATTTGCAAAGAGGTAAAATTTGTCAAAGCTAAATATTCTTCTCAACCAAAACCTTCCACGGTTGACAAAAGTAAAGTATCTCTACCAACTACGGATGTCGAAAAGAAGAAATCCAGCCAAGCTCCAAAGCAAGAACATATACATTAAGGTAATACTAAACATAACTCTTACCATTATACTAAACATTGTTTTTATTGTGAAAAACCAGGTCACTTGCAAAGGAATTGCAGATTTCTTAAACGAGATAAAACCAGATATGATTCTGTTAGGATGACAAGATCTGATGTTCCAAACTGGAGAACAACTGAGTCTCATAATATCAGTTATTTCAGTATTCACCCAAAGAAGTTTCACAATTATATTGGGGAAAAAAAGAAATACGTTGCTCCAAAAGCTACTCAGAAATGGGTACCAAAGAAGACCAATAAAGCAACGAGTTCTATTAAGAAGGATCTCCCAGACAAGAGTTTGACAAGGGATAACATCTTAAAAAGGTATGGAACATTTATTGAAAGTTTCAAGGAAGTTATTTAATTCCTAGAGTCCATGCATGATTTTGTTTCGAATACCTGTAGTGAGCAAGATTTTGCTCACCTCAGCACAACCTGATTGTGTTGAAAGTGTATCCTCGTCAAGAAGACCTAATAAATGCGGTAAGGATTGCAAAAGATTGGGGCACACATATTAAGTTGGGAAATTTCTGAATATGTGGAACAATTTATTGTTTCGAGCTGAGTTTAACTCACTTATATATTCCTCGAAACATGTGTTGGTAAGCTTTCTCTTCAATCAAGTTTATCTTCACCTAGTGACGAAAGTCATGAAAAGTTTCAATTACTTTGAGAAATGCTCTGACGCGAAACGGTCTGTGAATAACGCCTATATAACGTCCTCTGAGAATGTCTCAATGATTGGAATGAGAGTTTAGATTACATAACCATGTATTCCTTAATCCGAAGTTTTTGAACTTTGTTGATTCAGAGAAACCGGAGGAATTGGTTTTTCCAAGTCCGCAAACCCATTCCGCGAACTGACGGAAGTTCTCGACCGAGAATTTCTGCTGGGATTTTCCAACAACTCGTTTGCGTGTAAGTCCGCGAACTGGCGAACGTTTCCTTGCCGACGAACTTGTTTGTGAGATTAAGTGGTAATGATCTAAATATGTGCTCTGAGCATGAAACTTAAATTACTAAGGAATGCTTTATGCAAACCGTGGCTATATAGTTCATGATCCGATTCATCGAATCGAATCATCTTTGTTTCAATTGTGTCTTGTGTAGTTACATACGATCTCATAACAATTTAACAACTCTCTTACTAGTTCATTTGAGTCAATTGAACTAGTTATGGTGAAGAAGAATATGATTTATATGGAAGTGATCATATGGCTAGATACTACATGTATGAGTCTTAATTACCTAACTTGATTTGTGATTGAAATTCCTAAATTTAACAGGTTAGAAGCAATTATCAAATCCATGGATGTTGGTTTTTATTGTCAAAGAATTTTTTTCATACTCTTATAACCATTCTTGGTGTAAATCCTTGTGGAAAAGTTTATTCTTCCTTATAAGCATATCAAGTCTTGTTTATACAAGTTTGTATCTTAGAAAAGATGATCACAATACTTGATCTTCATGATCACATATTGTGTATTGTTACCATGAGATTGTTCTAAACTTTTTTAGTAACATGATCTCATGAGAGACTTTCAATGATTGGTTCTTAAATCATATCTCCTTGTGGGTTTTCTAAACTCCAATTTATAAATCCTTATCCCTGGAGTAAGGTCGCTCTTGTTGTTCTTTCGGGAATGACATCAAATGGGGGAGAGTTCTTTTGAACTTTTGCTTAATGGTAATATCTTGCGGGGTGTGAGGATGTGGAATTTTATAGGGGTTATCTTGTATCTTAAAACTCCTTGATGAATGCATTTAGCTTCGGCTTTATGATTGCATTTAAATTAAGTTGGTATGTATTTTTCTTTTAGTCTATGAAATGTCTCTTGTGGAAATTTCATTATGATCCCGTTCTTTTACCTTTGCCAATTTTATTGACAAAAAGGGGGAGAAATAATGTAGTTCACACTACAAATACATATGGTTTTCGGATCATTGTGTAAGGGGGAGTGGTTTCCATGATCGGGATGGAGTATTAACTAAGGGGGAGTGATACATATCACCGTAGTATTATTGTCAAAGTTGTGATACAATGAAACTTTCATGCTATGTAATAATACTATGATGGATCTTCAACAAGTACAAGATGAACATATGAAGAGTTGAAGAACCAAGGAAATCAAGATTGTCGTTTTTACTTTTAACAAGTACAAGCCATATATAAAATGGTTTTGTCACTAAAATTTACAAAGGGGGAGATTGTTAGAGCACTGCTCAGTTGAACCCACTAGCGTTGGTATGTCAAGTTAGTTGTCAATTTTAGTTGCCAAAATGCATTCTTGATTTAGCATATTAAAGATAGTTTCGGACTTGTTTATATCTAAGAAGTTGAATCGAAACTATCCTTAAAGGATGAGGATTAAAGATTGAAGGATACAAGAAGACATCAACAAGTACTTCATCAACAAAGGTATGTGATTGATTTCAATTGGATTCTTTTTCAATTCTACCTTTCTAATCTATCGAGATAAATGCTCACTCTATGGAACAATTCCTATGACGGGAAATGTACATTTATGTATATATACTTGAGGTTATTTGATTCATGACTTTGGTGATAATAACCTTTATCCCTATAAAGGATCTCATGTTATATTCAATGAGCTTGTGAATCCAATGAGCCAAGAATCACTCAATTCCGAGTTACAACGATAAAGTTATGAGTGATTTAAGTTCATTAGTAGGAAATATTCCATGGGCTTTGGAGTGGTCCGCGAACTTGGGCCCAATACGTGACTAAAAGGGATTTTTGGTCAAGTTGGTGATGTTTCCTTATCTAGGTAAGTTAGCTATTGGTCCAAACACTTTTGATTACCATATTAAAGTATTTGTGATTCCTGCCTAAGTTAAAATGTGATTTATTCACATAAATATAATTTTTGCTAAATAAGTTATTTATTTTAATTATTTTGGCAAGAGTTTTAACTTAGGAAAGACTCCCATATTTAGGAGAGTCTTGTAAAAGGAAAATAGATTTGCTTATCTTCCAAGCTATTGTTGATTATAAATAATGAGTTCGCGAGTTTACACGTTTTTTATCCCTTTGGAAAATTGGCGTAAGCTCTGCTGGTTGTTTTCCACGTCTTCCGTTCTTCGTGAACGAGAGTGAGATAAAAGTCTTTGTATTAGGGATCACAAAGCCAAGTTGGATTTAATCTTCGTGATTGATCATACAACTTGTAATCTAGGTTTTTCACCTCATGTTTATTCTAAGGTTTTCTCTTCTGATATAAAACCATTCAAGAGTTGTTGATCATAAACCCTAGGGTTTGATAGATTTCAGTTTCCGATCGTATACCAATACTTGTTAGTCGAAATCGGAGACTAGAAAGAAAAACTTCTTTTGAGGCATCTCGTAAAAATCCTTGAGAAGTTTTAAACAAGATATTTCGCTAGATTTATTCTAGTTGTTCTTGTGGTAGTATTATTAGGGTTTTCTTAACTTGGAAATTGATCTTTGGAATCACCCAAGTTTACTTAAGAAAATCAGGTTCACAGACTCCTTGTGTGTACACATACTGATTATAAGTTAAAACCCTAATCTACAAGTTTGTTTTGACATTAGTTTTACCTAGTAATTGTTTTTATCAAAATAAACACAAGATTTCCAAAACCTTGATTCACATCTAAAGGGAAATCAAATTGGTGTTTTTTGCAAACAAAATATCAAATCGTATCGATCGTTGTGGTGTATCTTTTAAAGAGAACTTTGGGTTATCACTACAAAAATACCGAGTTTTAGTCACTCCAAAGGACCGTGGCAGTTGATCAAGAATCCGTGGCAAAAGATAATTTGCCACGGCATGGTATCCGTAACAAATATTCCAGTGGCTAATACTATTTGCCACGATCACAGCCACGGTTTCTTCCCGTGTCTATTGGTATAAGCCCATTTGCCACGGGTTCTGTCGTGACTAATAAAGAATCAAGATGCACACGTTTTTGGTAATTTGCCTTGATATATACCAGTACGTGGCTATTGTTTAAACTATTTTCTACCGTTATATTGTTATATCGGTTATAATATTTGGTACTTAACAGTATCGAATCGACCTGGAAAGGAGGATTTTACACAAGAATTATTTCTACATCATTTTTTCATTCAAAAAAGATTACAAGGTTTATTACATTCAAGCAACACATAAAATCTAAATACAAATCAGATTCAAGTCTAGTATTATTCTCCAACAAACAATTGTTGAACGTTAAAAAATAAAATTTAAATGAGCAAAACAGATGAAAAATATAACAATCCTTTACTTGCAGATTGGTCCACCAGGAATTTGATCTGTTCTCGAAAATATAATCTCTCATACGTACGAAGTAACTTCTTTTCCCAGCAACAAGGTAACATGACATCTTGATCCATTCTTCTAAAATCAGTAGGGAATGAGTTGTTGAAGTAACATGACTCATTAGTCATTCCGTAACTTTAGAGTATAAGCTTAGCTTTTTATAAAACTAAAAAATTGATATATGCTAAGTGATACACTATTACTTAAAAAAACATAAGATTGAAGATATTTAGAAATGAGAGTCGAGAAGAAAAAACCTGACATTGTTGCAGACTGAAGAGAAAGCTAAATACACGTCTAAGATTAGCTGTAAATATGAAAACGAAAGTTAGAGTTTAGTAAGGTCGAATAATTGTATGTGGTCCAGAAAATGAAACTAATACACACTAATGCCACAATGAATGCGTACATTTTCTCACATATTTTCAAGTAAAACCAGGAAAAACTCATATTTTTCTACTAAGCACTAGATGTCAACCATATAACTTAGGATGTTTGTGTTGTATAAGCCTACAAAAATACTACAAGATCTAACCTAACCACGACACTTAAAAACCATCTAATATTACCTACCTCTATCTCGTCGTTTGACAGGGCATCCTGGATAAATATGTAAACATGATTATCATTCACCTGAATAACACAAAAAGAAACTAAAATATATTACGAAGAGAACGAAAAAAACAGAACCAACCTCTTGAAGTTCTGAAACACTATAATGTATTACTTAAATATGTTCGAAAAAGTTAGCTAATTTTAGGAGATTTTACATACTAAACTCTCTGGTTCAACCAAAACTTGAAACAAGAGAAGTGGAAGCATCAGCAGTAACTTAAAGAGTTATGAAATTTTTAAAACTCATTTTACAAAAGGTAACAGTTCATGCATGCATTTATTACCTTTCTTAGTAAAACCATTCTTATCCTACCAAATTCCTATGAGCACAACATGAGAAGTTGGAAGCATCAAGAGTACCATAAAGAATTACGAAATGAAACTTATTTTCCAAATGAAACAGTTTATGTCTGTATTCATCACCTTGCTTAGTAAAATCATTCTTATATATCCCGCCAAATTCGTATGAGCATCTGCAAATTCAGATCAACCAAAAATATGATTTATTAAGAGAATGACCAAATTCCAACATATTGTCCTTCCATGTCGATGGGAAGATATAATACTCTTGATAAGAAGACATCTAATGCACCCAAAAATTTAGACGATGGGGTGATACAAAAGATACAACTTCCTAAGAAAGTTTTGTATGTAAAGACAGTATTGCCAGGAACCCAGAACATTTTTATAGTTCCCACAAAGTTACTTCGGAGATGAGGATTTAATCTGAATATGATGTGTGACACTTTAATTTCGTCAACATCACATCTTGCAACTTAAGGAAAACGGTGTAACAGAGATTCCATAACTCTATCTGGAAGCCAACACCACTCTCTTTACAAACGCCTCATGTTTCTATGCTAATGATGGATCTTTATGTGCAACTTTCAATTTAATGGAACAAGATTTTGAACAAAGATTATGATACAAGAGGAAGCCTAAATGAGACATTTGTACCAACGTGCATAAGAATAAAAATAAAAATCACAAATGAGCTATCAAATCAACAACTAAAAACTAAGTTGCAGACGTATAGAAATGTGCTTTCATTCTCCAACAACTATTTTTTTTTAAAGAACAAAAACTTAAGGTAATCCTAAGGGAAATACAATGGCAGTCCTAATTTTGCATTTTAGACAGCAACATCTATTCAATAAGTGGGAGTAGTGAAGTATTTTGCAGTCGCAGTTATACTTTTGCGTGAATATACAACTAACTATATGAACATTAATCCGGAAAAAAAAAATTCGTCTATGTACCCATTACTTAAATGTCTAAGAATACATTACCTAGAAACATTATGTATATAATAACCTCGGTAGATCCTAATCTGGTTACACAGTGTAATTATGTTTATATATGTTCTATCAACATAAACCAAATATCAATTATCACAACAAATAAGACCAACATATAAATCATAAGAACAACCCATGAATAAATACAATTGATGGTAAAATAACACAAATGAAACCCCATACCAGTAGTCGTTTTAGAAAACTCATCCACGATCTTCATTGAAAAAACTAAATACACCTTCCCTTCTCATTCTCCTTCTTCTTCTCATCTCAGATCCCATTACCATCGACCTGAAACCAACATAGGGAACAAAAACCTAAACCTAACCTTACAAGAGAATAATTCTTACATTGTTATGAATTGTTTTCTTATAAAATCATAAACCGTGTTATCCAACTTAACCTAAATACCACTAAAATCAAATCAAAATTGAACCAGTTGTTTTGAGTTTCCTTCTTCTTCAACGATAACCTAGATTATCATAAGATCGTGTTACAAACCGTGGATATAAAATATCATCAACTAAAGGATATTTCTTTTCTATTTGCTTCTCTCGAAAAATCTAGGCATTCTTCCTAGTTTTTTGGTCTCGCAATTTATTTCCTTATTTATTATGATTTTGTAATTCAATTTTGAAATCTAATCTGTATTGGTTTTACTATTCTAATTTACGGATATGGGATATTGTAATTGTTGTAATTGATGATTATAGGTAAAAGGAAAAGGAAAAGGAAAATAAGAGAGAATAAGTTCAATAGAAGTTGTGGTGGTAGTAGTTATTCATTCAGGTGCCTAAAAATGCGAGCTTTCACCGGTATATTATCATGTATTCCTTTCCACATAAAAATTTGAAACTTGTATGGAACTTTTAATTTCTATAATGCTAACCAAAATTGTTGAGATAGACCCATTGAAATGTCCATATGCAATTCCTTTTCACAAAGCATCTTGTATGCTGCAACAGTTGTAAACATGCCAGTACCAGTGAGAATGGAGTCCACCTGGTCTGCAGAAAATAAATGGCGAAGAAGCGGAATATTCCATTGCTGAGTGAGAGGATCAATTAGTTCCGAAATCCATTGAATATTACTTGTATTCAGATCACTCCAATCTTGAATTGCAGTCTGCATGGAAGGAATCCAATTTGCAGTCCAGATATTGATTCGAGTACCATTACCGACTTGCCATTTTGCATTTCTAAGAACAATTTCAAGCCCAACACATATACTCTGCCATACCCGAATTGTTAGTTTCCGGTGGAGGGAAAAATTGTTAGTATGAACCAAACTGAAGATCTCGACCATTTGCTACTTCATTGCTCCTTCGCTCAAGCTATATGGCAGACTTTTTTTCCTAATCAATTCGTTTCCATTGTGCAGCATCCCTCGGTTCTCTCCTGGATTTAGACTTGGCAGCTTGAGAGTTCGAATATAACTATTAAACATACACTTCTAGCTGTTCATTTAGCTCTCTGTATAATGCACTTCATTTGGAAACATAGATGTAGGGCTGTTTTTAACAATATAGCACCCAATCATCACACTGTCATACATCAGATAAACTCTTACAGGGCATAACATCATTTAGATACCTCATTTGTTTCTCATGGTCATTATCATTTACAGAACTACATCTTACATATGCCTTGGGTTCCTCCTCCTGTACAGTTCTTAAAGATAAATGTTGATGCTTCATATTACTCTGAATCTTTGTTAGCTGGTATTGGTATTATAACTATAAATTCTACAGGGGCCTATTTCATGGGAAGGGGAACATTGAAAAGAGTTATAAATATGGAGCAAGCTGAAGCCTGGGCAATGTTAGAGGCTATGCAAATAGCAGCTTCAAATGGCTGGTCTAATGTCATTTTTGAAACAGACAATCTGAGTAGCAGTAACTTTTTACAGCATCAAACTAGTCTTTGTCAGTGACAATGTTTACCTCTTCTTAAAAATTATGTTAATATATGTAACAGTTTTCCTGTGTGGTCTTGTGAGTTTGTTTACAGGTTTTGTAATAAAGTTGCGGATGCTTTAATAAAGGCAGCTCGAAAACAGAATTTATGTGGGGAGTGGTGGGGTTATCCACCTGACTTAGTAACTCCTTACATAAATCATGATGTAACAAATATGTTTATGTAATATAAAGTTTGCCTTTGGTTAAAAAAAAAACAGTTACCACGACCTACTATGTCGTGATTAAAATGCTTTAAGTACGTTCATAACAAATAAATATTGGTCTACTGTCATCCCGAGGCAAATACTCTATAATCCGTGGCAAATGAGCGACCTACTGCCATGCCTCAGGCTATTCTGTGGAAATATGTCAGTAATAGCCACGACTAATGTGAACCCGTGGCAAGAAGCATGTCGCTAAAAGTCAACATTTTTGTAGTGTATGCTAGAATATTTGTGTGAAGAGTTCCTAAAGAGAATCGGTATTCTGCTAGGAGTTCTACAAGTGTTCAAGAAGGTATTACATCTAGTCCGAATAGGTAGTAGGAATTTGGTGTAACATCTTATTATCAGTGTGTGTTTATTCTGGATAAGGTCCCGGGGTTTTTCTGCATTTGCGGTTTCCTCGTTAACAAAATTCTTGTATCCGGCCTTAGGGTTGTTGAGTGAATTGATTGACAGTTGAACATTGGTCTTTGGTACCGTTCAAGTTAAACCTCTTATATTCAATTGGGCTCGCAAATCCTTATTTGTTGATTGCGGATTGAATCAAGAGATAGAGATATAAAACTTTTTGACATACTTTTGATAGATTGAGTCTAACTGTCTAGTTGATTCTATTGAAAGTATATTGGAGTTTGTCTATTCAGATTGCCACGCGAAATATTGGGTAGTGTTGTTAGACCCCCGCTTTTTCATTAAGGAATACAATACGAGGTTTATTGCTTAACCATTAAACTTTGTAGATAAGACATCGACATAGTCGTTTAAATGCTATTGTGATTATGTATGGGTATGAGGTGAGGATTTCATCCTAGGAAACAATGTTTTACATGTGTTTTAAGGAAGTAAATTCATGAACTTGTTTTGTGAATCGAAAAGGAAATCGCCAGGCATTATTGGTATTGTTATTCATTGCATATCTTGTGAACAACCAATATGTGTGATTGGTATAACCGTTCATGACTTGTTTATGTTATTTCTAAAATTATTCACAAAGGCTTGAATTTTTTATTGGTATGACTTTTATTAGTGAAACCAATCTTAAGTAATCACCTGAGATGGTATGATCGAGTTTGTGATTTTGTGTATGACCGACTCTGGGTAAAGGGGAACCGATCCTAGTAAGAGGTGCTCCACATCACAAAGGGGAATCGATCCTTGTATGAGGTGCCGCAATTTTTTAGCAGAAAGGGGAACCAATCCTATGGACATGTGCAGCAAGTACAAGTTAGATACCATATATATGTGGGGAACCGATTCTAGTACCTAGTCAACCGAATTTTTGGAAAACTAGTGTGACTATGCACAATACTCACATGGAGGTAGAACCGAAACTTGTTTTGGTAAAACCGTGAAACCCATGATTTGTGATTGAGTGTTCTTGATCAATCACTTAGTTCTTGAAAGTCAGATGAATCAATTTTAAACTTGTTTGGAAGTGTGGAAAATCGGTTTCAAGGTTGTAAGTATGAAAGAGGACTTACAAATTAAGGATGTCGACATACTTTGAACATGTGCAGTAACGCTAATCTTTAATTGTTCAAAGTTATTCCTTAATAGCTTAAGGAAGAAAATCCAAGGATAAAAACATAAATAAGTTAAGAATCTTTTATTTAAGGTTTTTAATTTTATTTTTAGGAAAATGAGAATTAGTAATGTGCATTTACTAGTTGGAGATTTTCCAAAGAGATTTTTGGTCAATATTTTGGACAGAGCATTTCCAGGAATCATGGAAACCGAATTTGGAATATGTTGCATATCTTGAGAATATTTTCGGTTTTGGAAATTCCTCGGTGTCCAAACTTCCTTGGTATATAAATATGAAATTTTGTATTTCAAGCAAACTAATGCTTCGTGACAGGAAAGTTCCTCGGCTGTGTTGTTACTGGTGAAGCCGCCTATTCGGAGAGGAGAGTAACCTAATTAGGCGAAATCTCTTACGACCGCTAATTTTAAAGTCTTCTTTGGGATTGAGAAGCTCTATTAGTACCGTTGGTGGGAAACTAGATAATTGCGCTTTATCTTTTGTTTTCGATTGATTTGATTGACTAACGGTGGTTGAACTTTTATTGCACCTAGTTTGTTTATGCTTGAGAATCTTCTCTTTTGATATAAGATTCACTCAAACTAGATCGAAGTTTCGATAGAGATCTTTAGACTGTTTGTAGATCTAAAGACGTCTTGTGATAATCCATTGTTAACAGACTCTGTTCTGTGCGTGATTGATCACAAGAGATTCATGTTGATTGTGTGCAGGTGTTTATTGAAGACAAAAAAGATATTGAAGATTTCTGATTTGGGGTTCATAATCTTTTGTGTGCACAATACTTGTTTCGGTATATTGGGTCCAACTATAATCAGTTTCTCCTTGTGGTAAATTAGATTGGTTAGTTGTGTAGATCGGCATCAATACAATTCTTTGTGATTAAAAGTATTGATTGCAAAATATTAACAATTACCTTTGGTAGTTGATCATAGATAGATCTAAGAACCTTACGAAGGAGTTTATTGAGATAAATAGAAGAGCCTTTGTCGAACTCAAATCACTTGGTTGAAAAGAGTTGCTACCAAACATATTTGTTGTTCCTTTACTGTTTGGAATAAGAAACAAATGAATTGTTCCAAGTACGTGACTTATTCATAAGTTGCAGCCGTGGGAATACATATGGAACTATGTGAACTATAGGTTTAGTTACTTGGTCTCAACTATACGAAATTGGTTTAATTTTGTATAGAGGCTTAATCCTGAGAGTATTCAATTCTGGACAAGGTTCCCGGGTTTTTCTGCATTTGCGGTTTCCTCATTAACAAAATCTTGTTATGTCTTTTACTTTTCTATTTCCGCAATTATAATTATTTTATTATAATTAGAAGTAAAATACACAAACGTTAATTCCTATTTACTTGATAAGTAATCCTCTTGTGTTTGGTTAAGTCCGAAACTTTTTATCAAGTAAACATACTTCGTTGTTGTATTGTCTCGATCTCGTATCCATAGACGATCACACGAAGTGTAAACCGATTAGTTGTATTGTTTCGACTCATTCCATAGACAGTCACTTTCGGAGAAAGGACTTATAGGTAGGAAAAGTTTTAAATTGAGGTATATTTGGGTACCCCTCGTCTTTTCATGCACAAATTCAATTTTTTGATGAAAAAGATGTATATTACTTTGAATATCACCAAATTTTAGTCTGTTCCATTTTGAGATGTATTTTATAGTGATGACTAGCCTTCTTGAGAGTTCAAAACCATGAGAACCTTCAAATTTATTTCCTAGGAAGCAACAACTTCAGCTTTGAGAGAATCATCTCTTTCATAACACTGAAAATATTTCCAGTTTATTTTCTTATCACTTTTAGTTGAAGCAGTATCCAGTAAAATAGGGCAGTGATCAGACCCAAGTTGAGGAAGATGAAGAATTTTTGAATCAGGGAAATGAAGAACCCAATCAGCATTACTAAGAGCTCTATCCAATCTTGATCTTCTTATACCAGTTCCATGGACATTACTTGACCAAGTAAAAGATCTACCTGAACAACCCATGTCTTCTAAGCCAGCCTCATAAATCATGTTAATGTAAGAAGAATCTCTTGAAGAAGATGTAACAAATCTTGAAATAGAAGAAGAAGTACTTTGAATAGAAGCCCTATCATCATTATTGAAGACCAAATTCAAATCTCCAATGACCACCCATGGATGATTTATGCTTGGACTTACATCTCTTATATAAGACCATTGTTTTTCTTTATTATTTGGATAAGAAGATCCATACATGCAGGTGAGAATCCATTCAGGCTTTGAAGGGTCATCATGAACTAAACACTTTATGATCCAGGTATCTGTGTTCACAATTTTAAAGTGGAAACCATCTTTCAAAAGTAAAATGAGGCGACCAGCTAAACCCACATTTTTATACATCACATTTTATTTTTCTATATATATTAGTGAAGATGTGTGTGATGGGAGTGTCGCTCCATTCCGTAATCTATGCTTCTGGGGAAATTGTTATGTTATTGTAACTTGTTTTTGTGTTTTGGATTATGTTTTTAACAACTCATATTCTCTAAATATGAGAAACATTTCTCTGTCTAAATGTGCTTAGTGTTTTTTTGCCATCATTGAATTACATATCGATTCCAGCCAAAGTTCGACATATCAGTAGTTGAACAATTATTTGATAGGCATCATATCTATGACATTTCCTTGGTAGTGAGGCAGCACGCGACCGTCTAAATCTTGCGTTTGAAATCCATATGTAATCCTTAGGATTTTTTTTTTCAATTTTATACTTGCACAAAAACCTTTATTTCAATCTCTCTTTTCGTTCTCCTTCATTTTCAACAATATCATGGGCATCCGCACCACCCTCATTGCATACAAACTGGAAAGAAACAATAGGAAGGACGGGCGGACGAAAACCAACTTAATATGTTTTCTTTCATATTTTATGTCTTTTTCCCTTTCTTTGTTTAATCCATTGATAAAAACCAATTCTAATTTCAGGTTGTGTGAGGACTTTTTGTTGAGGTTATTAGTCCCGCATTGTTTGGGCAGTCTAAGATCTTGCGGTTTATAATCCTTAAGGCCTCTCCACTCATTGCCAATTGGTTTTGATCGGATGCCCATATTCTAGCATGGTATCAGAGCAGGCTATTTACGACGAGTCATTAGACTGCGCCTTACTCCACGTTACCCAGATTTAATTGTCCACGTCTTAGACCCAACGAGGCTACAAGTGACCACATGTTAGACCTGACGAGGCTATAAGTGAGGGGGCGTGTTGAGATTATTAGCCCCATATTTTTTGGGAAATCTAACATCCTGTAGTTTATAACCCTTAGGGTCTCTCCACTTACTGTCAATTGGTTTTGAGCTGAATGCCCATATTCTAACACTTTTCGGTTCATTTTTCTAATTTGATATTCATTATACATATAAAAGATAAATATAAAAAATATTATTATATGATATATTCTATTTCCTACTCATTAGGAGCAATAGTTCCTATTACGAGGGTTCAAATGCTCAATCTCCCTTACAAAAGGTAACATATGAATCCTTAAAACCACCCCATGGATCCTGCTCTCATTTTCATTTACTAATAAGGTATTTAGATACAAGAAGGAGAAGCATCAGTTAGAAACAAAAACATTTTATTTTACAAAAAAGTTAACTATCTTGGTTTTTTATTCTGAAATTGTGTATTCAAACTCTAGACGATACAAACGCTCGCTAGTATTCGAGAAGAGCATCTAAACAGGCTATAAGTTAAATTTGGGGCACAAAATTTAATGATAAAACATTATAATCAATCATCAATTGAACAAATGTTAAATGCATCATGTAACTTTTCAAAAGACACGGTATATGATATAAACACTCGCTAGTTGTTTGTGGTCTACTCGTAATATTTAGTGTGGAAGGATCAAGACCGTCAGATCATGATAATCACCATGTAATTAGGACATTGGACACTTTGCATACACAAATTGAACATTACCTGACGCTATGAATGATTCGTATTGGTTAGAAAAGTCAAAAAAAATCATGTTGTTAGAGCATTGCTCGGTCGAACTCGCAAGCGTTGCTATCTCAAGCTTGTTTTTCAAGTTTAGTTGCCAAAACTATAAGTCTTGATTTCCAGTCTACTTATAGCTAAGTCTCGGACTAGGATAAAAAGTTTAGTTGAGATCTAGACTCCACGGCGTTCATCATGCAAAGACGAAGAACTACTCAAGGAACTGGTGGATCTTCATCGATTAAAATGTATGTGGAGACTTGAACTTATCTATCACTCAAAAGTATATCTACTCTATCTCCTATCCTGAGACAAAAGTCTTATTTCCATATAGACTTCGATTATACACATTTTCTATTTCGAGCCGAGTTTATCTCGCTTATCTATGTCTCAAAATATGTGTTGGTAATCTTTCGCTTTCGCCAAGTTCATCTTTACAAGTGACGAAAGTCATGTTGATTATTTCAATATCTTGAAAATCTCTTTGATGAAAAATAGAGTGTGAATAACCTCTATATAACATCCTCTAAGAATGTTTCAATGGTTGAAATAAAGAGTTTAGAACATGTAACCAACTTTGGATATAAGCATATAGTGTGTTCGCAGATTAGTGTATAAGTCCAAAACCGGAACCAAATGTATGCATACTTGTGTGTGTACTAAATCGTTGATGGAGACTGGGTAAGTATGCATACCCGTACGCATACTGGCAGAAGTTGACGACCGTGAATTATTGCTGAGTTTGGAAATCAAAACCAACTCAATCCGGTTACCTAAGTATGCATCCCCGTACGCATACTGGCGCAAAGTTCACGTCCGTGAATTTCTGCTGAGTTTCAAAACCAAACTCAAATTCGGTTATTTAAGTACGCATAAAGGTACGCATACTTAAGTGTGTTACTTTCTAAAATTGGTTTGTTCATGCACTAAAACATTTATATAATAAGGAATGCAATTTGCAAACCGTGGCTATAATGTTCATGAATCGATTCGAGTGAATCAAAACCGATTTTGCTTCGATTGTGTCTTTTATACTTCTGTAAGATCTAAGCAATTGAACAACTCTCTAACTAGTTCATTTGAGTCATTTGGACTAGTTATGGTGAAGATGAATAAGGTTGATATGAAATTGCTCATATGGCTAACCATTGGTTAACTACTATTGAACTAACTAGGTATACACGTTTAAGTATGGATACACAAACCTAAATGAACGTGCATTTCATTTGTGTATAACAATCTAAGTTCGATCTAAAGGTTGAAATATATTAGCTTGAATCTAATCAGGTTTTCATTTAACGGTGAATATTGAATGCTTTGTTACCAAGGTAGCATTGATTGCAAACCCTGATTTGAAAACTATATAAAGGATAACTCTAGCAACTGAGAAACCTAATCCCCACACCTCTTGTGTGATACTAGTTGTATAAGCTAGAGTCGATTCTCCTTTAACCTTAGGTTTCTACCGAGACCCTGTAGGTTAACGACTTCAAGACTTCATTGGGATTGTGAAGCAAGACCCAACTATTTTCTATGTACTTGCGTGATATGATCTTGTTTTTTCTATCGTATTAAGTACAATTGTAAAATTGGCTCGAGATTAATTTCTCTGATAGGCAAGATAGATAAGTAGTCACAAACATCTTCGTCTTATCGTTTGTGATTTCACAATATCTTGTTTCGCTAGTCGATTAAGATTACTGTGAGGTGATTGATATTTCTAGGCTGTTCTTCGGGAATATAAGTCTGGTATATCAATTGGTTCCTTTTCACCTTGATTTATCAAAATACGGAACAAAACTTGTAGGTATTTCTGTGGGAGACAGATTTATCTATTCTTGTAGACTTTTCTGTGTGATACAGATTTGTTTACTAATGTTTTCGAGTTTGGGTCGTAGCAACTCTTAGTTGTGGGTGAGATCAGCTAAGGGAATCAAGTGCGTAGTATCCTTCTGGGATCAGATACGTAAGGAGCGCAACTATTCCTTGGATCAGTGTGAGATTGATTGGGGTTAAAATACAGTCCAGACCGAAGTTAGTTTGTAGTAGGCTAGTGTCTGTAGCGGCTTAATTCAGTGTGTGTTCAATCTGGAGTAGGTCCTGGGGTTTTTCTGCATTCACGGTTTCCTCGTTAACAAAACTTCTGGTGTATGTGTTATTTCTTTTGTGCATTATATTTTGTTATATAATTGAAATATCACAGGTTGTGCTTTAAATCGATCAATTGGTAGATCCAACCTTTGGTTGTTTATTGAAATTGATTGATCCTTGAACATTGGTCTTTGGTACCGTTCAAGTGAATTTCTCTTGTATTCAATTAGACTCACAGATTGTTATTTGCTTGAGTAAGTATTGAATCGATAAATTGAGATGTAACTCTTTAATATACTTTTCTTAAGATTGAGTTTGACTGTCTAGTTGATTCTCTTGCAAGTATATTGGAGTTAGTCCATACAGATTGCTAAGAGAAATATTGGGTGAGGTTGTTAGACCCCCACTTTTTCAATTGGTATCAGAGCAGGCAAACACCATAAACCTGATAAGTTTGTGTTTGACTGATTCTTAAAGTTTTCCCTTATGGGAAATTTCTTTGGGAAACTTGCTCTCGGTATCTGTAACGCACGCCAGAACTCCTTAAAGATTGTTCAAAGTTCACTGTAGACCAGGTCTCTGGTTTCAGATGATAATTTCATTCCATCTAAGACTATGGAAAAGTTAGATGATGAGAAACAATCTAAAGGAAAAATTAAAAACAAAGGAAGATTGAAAAAACGTTTGTTAGAGCATAGCTTGTTTGAACCCGGTATGTCAAGATTGGTTGTCATATTTTAGTGAAACAAAACTCATTTAAAGATTCACTTGATTATTTACTAGAGTCAACTTCGTATAGGTTAGCTTGAAAGTATTAGGATATGAGACATTATAAGTATTACGTGAAGACTTGAAGAATGTGAAGAAGTAAGGAGCTACAACGACGAGTCATCCTTCCACTTGAGGTTAGTAATATTTGACTTGAACTGTTTCATTCCCTAACGTATATTTCAAGTCGTGCATATTGAAAACATAACCGCGAAGCTGTGAATGATTATACTCTAGTTAGACATAGTATTAAGGAATTACAATACGAAGTATAACGTCTATCTTTTGAACTTCATATATAAGACATCGACATAGTCATATGAATGCTATTGTGATTATGTCTATGGGTATGGGTGAAGATTTCGTCTTAGAAAACAATGTTTTACATTAGTTTAAAGGAAGTACAATTCATAAACTTGTTTTATGAATCGAATGGGAAATCTCTAGGCTTGTATTGTTATTCATTGCAAATCTTTGGATTACTAATATGTGTGTTTAGTATAACCTCTCATAACTTGTTTATGTATCTTGGTAAAACTATTCACAAGGCCTGACTTTTGTATTGGTATGACTTTTATTAGTGAAACGATCTTCAGCAATCACCTGAGATGGTAAGATCGATATCTTGAATTTGGTGTGACTATATACTAGCCATTGTGTAACCGATCCTAGTAAGAGGTGTGACCGATCACAAGAGAGAGTGTAATCGATCCTTGTAATAGGTTTAACAAGTTTTAGTAAGTTGGTGTCCTATAACTTGGTTAACCGATCACAAGTTTTACCATAAAAAGTGGTAACCGATCCTAATACTTAGACAATTTATGGTAACTAGTGTAACCGATCCTAGTACCCACTTGGAGGTAGAACCGAAACTTTACGTTTAGGTAGAACCGTGAAACCCATTAATGGTGATTTGATAGGATAATCAATCACATAGTTCTTGGAAGTCAGATGAACCGATTCTAAACTTGTTTAGAAGTGTGGCAAACCGGTTCCAAGATTATAAATATGAAAAAGGATTTACAAAGTAAAGATTTCGACATACTTTGAACATGTGCAGTAACTCTTATCTTTTATTGCTCAAAGATATTCCTTAACATCTAAAGGAGAATCCCGGATCGAAATAAATTGAGAATCCTTTAATTAAGGTTTTTAGTTTTATACGCTTTTAATTTCCAGCAATTAAAATGCATATTTTTAGAAAATAAAAATTGGTAATGTGCATTTACTAATTGGAGATTTTCTACTGAGATTCCGGTCATTAATTGGACATAGCATTTCCAGGAATTATGAGAACCGTTTTTGGCTTTATTGCATATCTTTGAGAATATTCGGTTTTGGAAATTCCTTGGTGTCCAAACTTCCTTGGTCTATAGATATTGAATTTTTCATTCCGAGCAAACTAATCCTCAGAGCCAACAAAACTACCTAGTTGTGTTTTTACTGGTGGAGCCGCCTATTCGGAGATGAAAGTAACCTAATTAGGCGAGATCTCTTACGGCCGCTCGGTTTAAAAACTTCTTTGGGATTGAGAAGCTCTATTAGTACCGTTGGTGGGAAAATAGATAATTGCAGTTTATTATTAGTTTTTCGATTGATTTAATTGACCAACAGTGGTTGAACTTTGATTGCACCTAGTTTGTTTATGCTTGAGAATCTTCTCTTCTGATATAAGATTCACTCAAACTAAATCGAAGTTTCGACGTGGATCTTTAGACTGTTTGTAGATCTAATGACGTCTTGTGATAATATATTGTTCAAGTTGTTTGTGTGCAGGTGTTTATTGAAGATCAAAGAAGATTTGAAAACAAAGAAGATATTTGCGTTCATAATCTTTGGTGTGCACAAAACTTGTTTCGGCTGGAAAAGGATCCAACTATAATCGGTTTATCTTTGTGATAGATTGGATTGATTAGTTGAGTAGATTCGCATCAATACAATTATTTGTGATTCAAAGGATTGATTGCATAATCTTAACAATTACTTTGGTAGTTGTTGAAAAGATAGATCTAAGGACCTGACAAAGGAGTTTATTGGGATAAACGGAAGAGCCTTTTGTCAAACTCATATCACTTGGTTGAAAATAGTTGTTACCGAACAGATTTGTTGTTCCTTTACTGTTTGGAATACGAACCAAAGGAATTTTTCCAAGTGCGTGACTTATTACAAGTTGGAGGCGCATGGATACAGACGGAACTAGGTGAACTTTAGGTTTAGTTGCTTGGTCTCAGCTATACGAAGTTGGTTTAGATTTTGTATATCGGCTTAATCCTGAGAGTATTCAATTCTGGACAAGGTCCCGGGGTTTTTCTGCATTTGCGGTTTCCTCGTCAACAAAATCTTGTTGTGTCTTTTACTTTTTTATTTCCGCAATTATAATTGTTTAATTATAATTAGAAGTAAAATACACAAACATTAATTCCTATTTACTTGTTAGCAATCCTATTGTGTTTGGTTAAGTCCGAAACTTTTATCAAGTAAACATACTTTGTTGTTGTATTGTCTCGATTTTGTATCCATAGTCAATCACACAAGTTATCTTTTTGTCGTAATATTGTCTCGATCTCGTATCCATGGATGATCACACGAAGTGTGAACCGATTAGTTTTATTGTCTCGACTCAGTCCATGAACAATCACTTTCGGAGGAAGAACTTATATGTGGAAAAGTTTTAGATTGAGGTATATTTGGGCACCCTCGTCTTTTCACATGAACTTACCAATAGATCAAAATTCCATTAGAATTAGATTTTTCAATGATTCTTGTGGGAAGGTTTTTGAAAGAATTTCTTCTAATGAGTTTAAACTAGAAAAGAAGTTGGATTCTACTAGTGGGCATAAAGAGGATTTGATTTGTTTTGAAAAATCCAATCTTGGTAACATCTTTAATGGTCATGGTGAAGGTTTTGGTCTCTCACAATAATATTTTATGCTAACATCCATGATGTTAATCTTGATTACATGGAATTCAAAACCATGATAAATAGAAAAAGGATTCTTGTTGATAGAGAGTTAATCGCAAGTATTACCAAAACTCCTTTGGGTAATTTTCGCCTCCCTAGATCAAGTGATGAAAGACCAGCATACGGAACCATCTCACATGGTCTTTGTGGCAAGAGTGTTGATTGGAATATGGGAAAATTTCCTACCAATAGTCTTAGTCTTCCCTTGATGTCCTTTGGAAAACTTGGTATATCTAACCTTTGTACCTCCACGATTGAAAATTCTCATTGGAGCCGTGAGTTTGCGGAGTTGGTCTATTTCCTTGAGTTGGGAACTCCAAGTCTCGACATTTGTGGGTTTATCATTTATCAAATTTTATCAATGACATCTCCCAACAAGAAGTTAGGATATCCATGCTTTATTGAGCAAATTTGTCGCACCTTCTTCATTGCTCCGATCGTCAACTCCATTGGAACTCCCAAGCTAGTTCGTCCATGTACTTTCAAACGTATGAAGGAGAATGATTGCAAGAGACAAAGATGTGACAACCTTGATGGATCATGTGACACTTCCCCCATGAATCTTCTTCATCAAATTCTTAAAGGTGTTGATAAGATTAGTTCTAAGGTAAGGTGTGTCCAAGAACAATTACTTGTGATTGCTACTAAGTTCCCTGAAATTAAGGATTACATGGATAAGATTCAAGTTACTCTTATTGTCTCCGATGATGAAGATGATGTTTAGTTTTTCATGTGTTATCGGTTTTATTTGGGCTTTAGATTATCTTTTTGATTAAGAAGAATAACTAGAGTTTGGAATATCCATTATTGTGATTACACATAGCTATGTCCAACGATTTTCATCTTTAATGTTTTTAGATTTATTTGTTTAAATTCTAAAGTCTGTTTGGAAGATGATTTTTGCAGTATTAATCTTTATGCTTTTATATATTGCAATTTGTTATGGGATATGTGTGTTTGCCTCCGTAAACTATGAGTGTCCCATACGTGGTCAAAAGTTAAGTCTTTCATATGTCGATAAGCAAGTATTGATAAAAGATTGAATGAACTTTTGACAAACAACAGCTAAGCCTTTTATGTCATTATACAAATATTGATGGAAGAAAGGATGAGCTTTTGCTCACAAAGATTAAGTATATTATGTGTCATTGTGCAAATAGTGATGAAATATAGAATGAATCTTTGTTTATTCCGCAGTATTGATCTTCCCTGATCCATATTTTTTATGTATATAATGTGCAGCTCCGTAAGTTCTCTTATGTTGAGAATTTCCGATTAAATTAATCATGGGTTTTCTTGTGGTTAATTTAGTTGAGTATTTTGGATACAAATTCATGTTTCATGTTATTTGTAATGTCCAAAGAAATCCTTCTTTTCTTGTGAAAGTAAGGTTGCTCTTGTTGTTCTTTCGGGAATGACATTTAATAGGGGAGAATTCTTAATTGAATTTGTGCTTAATTGCCAAATCTTTGTGGGGAGTGCGGATGTGGAATATTATAGGGGTTATCTTGTATTTTTATAAACTCCTTGATGAATGCATTTAGTTTCGAATATATGATTGCATCTAAAAATTTGATATGTGCTTTCATTTGGTCATGAAGTGTATCTGTGGAAATTTCATTAGGATCCCACTAGTTTTCGTACCTTTGCCAATTTTGTTGACAAAAAGTGGGAGAATTAATGTGTACTCCCTCCGTTTCAAAAAGACATTCCGGTTTGACTTTGTCAAAATATTAAGGAGACCATAATACTTTACTTGACTAGCCTTCATTATTTACCTATTTTATATTAATGAAAATGCAAGTATTAAAAATGCCTAAAATTGTTAAGAGGATTGTAAATAGGAAATAAAAAAGGAAATTTAAAAGATATCGAATTTATGGAGTATAAACTCTTTAGGGGATTTAATTCTTGGAGCTAAATATATTGTCTTTTAAAAGGAATGAAGGATATATCTGTTTCCTTAATTGTACAAAGTTCTTTAATATTTTAGATTAGATCCAATTAATATGCATTTATGAATATAAAAAATTAAAGGCTATAATAGAGAGTTCATTGAAAAAATACGCCTATAAACAGAAGCTGGACAGAATTTTGAAACTGACGGAAATGGAATAGAGGACGGTCTTTTTAAAACAGAGGGAGTAGTTCACACTACAAATACATATGGTTTTCGGATAATTATGTAAGGGGGAATGGTTTTCATGTGAGATGAAGTATTGACTAAGGGGGACTGATACATATCACCATAGTATTGTTGTCGAAGTTGTGATACAATTGAACTTTGACACTATGTAACAATGATTGGGAGCTTTTTTTTGTCATTGTTATGGCTAAGGATCTTCACCAACAATGATAATGCATTGAATATCTTTGGAATCGTCAGAGTACTTGGAAGTGGCGAAGATTTCGAGTAATGTTGAAGAACCAAGGAGATCATGCATGTGGAAGTGAAGCTGCAAAGTTTATTTATTTTGTATTCCATATGTATTGACAGTTTTGTCACTAAAATTGACATAGGGGGAGATTGTTAGATCACTTCTCGGTCGAACTCGCAAGCGTTGCTATCTCAAGCTTGTTTGTCAAGTTTAGTTGCCAAAACTATAAGTCTTGATTTCTAGTCTACTTATAACTAAGTCTCGGACTAGGATAGAAAGTGTGGTTGATCTCTAGATTCCACGACGTTCATACTGGAAAGACGAAGAACTACTCAAGGAACTGGTGGATCTTCGTCGACTAAAAGGTATGTGGAGACTTTAACTTATCTATCACTCAAAATTCTATCTACTCTATCTCTTATCTTGAGACAAAAGTCGTATTTCTATATAGACTTCAATTATACACATTTGTTATTTCGAGCAGATTTTATCTCGCTTATCTATGTATGGAAATATGTGTTGGTAAGCTTTCGCTTTGGCCAAGTTCATCTTTACAAGTGACGAAAGTCATGTTGATTATTTCAATATCTTGAAAATCGCTTTGATGAAAAATAGAGTGTGAATAACCCCTATATAACATCCTCTAAAAATGTTTCAAGGCTTGAAATAAAAAGTTTAGAACATGTAACCATCTTTGGATATAAGCATATAGTGTGTTCGCACATTAGTGTATAAGTCCAAACCCGGTAACCAAATGTATGCATACTTGTGTGTGTACTAAATGGTTGATGGAGACTGGGTAAGTATGCGTACCCGTACGCATACTGGCGGGAGTTCTCGACCGTGAATTTCTGCTGAGTTTGGAAATCAAAGCGAACTCAATCTGGTTACCTAAGTATGCGTAGCCATACGCATACTGGAGGAAAGTTCACATCCTTGAATTTCTGCTGAGTTTGAAAACTAAAACAAATTCAAATCAGGTTACTTAAGTACGCATACCCGTACACATACTTACGTGTGTTACTTTATAAAATTGGTTTGTTCATGAACTAAAACATTTATATAATAAGGAATGTAATTTGCAAACCGTGGCTATAATGTTCATGAATCGATTCGAGTGAATCAATACATATTTTGCTTCGATTGTGTCTTGTATACTTCTGTAAGATCTAAGCAATTGAACAACTCTCGAACTAGTTCATTTGAGTCATTTGGACTAGTTATGGTGAAGATGAATAAGGTTGATATGAAAGTGCTCATATGGCTAACCATTGGTTAACTACTGTTGAACCAACTAGGTGTACACGTTTAGGTACGGTTACACAAACCTAAATTAACGTGCATTTCATTTGTGTATAACAATCTAAGTTAGATCTAACGGTTGAAAGATATTAGCTTGAATCTAATCAGGTTTTCATCTAACGATGAATATTGAATGTTTTGTTACCAAGGTAACATTGATTGCAAACCCTAATTTGAAGACTATATAAAAGAAAAATATAGCAACTGAGAAACCTAATCCCCACACCTCTAGAGTGATTCTAGTTGTACAAGATAGAGTCGATTCTCCTTTAACCTTAGGTTTCTACCTAGACTCTGTAGGTTAACGACTTGAAGACTTCATTGGGATTGTGAAGCCAGACCCAGCTATTTTCTCTGCAGTTGCGTGATCTGATCTTGCTGTTTCTATCATATTGAGTACAATTGTAAAATTGGATCGAGATTAATTTATCCGATGGGTAAGATAGAAAAATAGTCACAAACATCTTCGTCTCATCGTTTGTGATTCCACAATATCTTTTTTCGCTAGTCGATTAAGATTATTGTGAGGTGATTGATATTTCTAGGATGTTCTTATGGAATATAAGTCCAGTATATCAATTGGTTCCTGTTCACCTTGATTTATCAAAAGACGAAACAAAAATTGTAGGTATTTCTGTGGGAGACAGATTTATCTCTTCATGTAAACTTTTCCGTGTGATACATATTTGTTTATTAAAGTCTTCGACTTTGGGTCGTAGCAACTGTTAGTAGTGGGTGAGATCAGCTAAAGAAATCAAGTGCGTAGTATCCTGCTGGGATCAGAGACATAAGGAGATCAACTGTACCTTGGATCAGTGTGAGATTGATTGGGGTTCAAATACTGTCCAGACCGAAGTTAGTTTGTAGTAGGCTAGTGTCTGTAGCCGCTTAATACAGTGTGGGTTCAATCTGGACTAGGTCCTGGGGTTTTATGCATTTGCGGTTTCCTCGTTAACAAAACTTCTGGTGTCTGTGTTATTTCTTTTTCGCATTATATTTTTGTTAGAGCATAGCTCGAACAACCTCGCATGCGTTTCTATATCAAGCATGTTTGTCAATGTTAGTGATCAAACCTATAAAGTCTTGATTTCTAGCCTATTAGCTAAGTCTCGGACTAGGATAGGAAAAGTGTAGTTGAGCTCAAGGACTTCATGGTGATTCAACGACAACGACGAAGATATACACCAAGGATTCGTGGAACTTCATCAACAAAAAGGTATGTGAAGACTTGAACTTATCTATCACTCTAAAGTCTATCTATTCTTCTCCTACTTATTATGAGACAAAAGTCGTATGCTATATAGACTAGATCATATACACTTGATACTTCGAGCTGAGTATTCATTGCTTATCTTTTACTCGAAATCATGTGTTGCTAAAGCGTTTCGTTTTGATCAGGTTTATCTTCACCTAGTGACGAAAGTCATGAAAGTTTCAATCACTTTGGAAATTGCTCTGACGAGAAAGGTATGTTTTTCTTCACGACTGAATATCTCCCTCTAAGAATGTTTCAATGATTGAAATGAGAGTTTATATTATATAACCATGTATTCCTTGAACCGTGGTTTTAAAACTTTGTTGATCAAGAGAAATCAGTAGGATTGTGGAATTGGCTTGCCAAGTCCGCGAACCCAGTCCGCGAACTGACGAAAGTTATCGACCGAGAATTTCCGCTGGGATTTATAAAACTCGTTTGTGTACTAAGTCCGCGAACCTAGTCCGCGAATTGGCGGAAGTTCTCGACACGAGAATTTCTGCTGATTTTGGAAAACTCAACCGATTAGCTTAAGTCCGCGAACTTGTTTGTGAGCTTAAAAGGTTATGATCTAAAGATGTGCTCTGAACATGAAACATTAATTATTAAGGAATGTTTTATGCAAACCGTGGCTATAATGTTCATGAGCCGATTCTAATAGAATGGAATCATCTTTGTTTCAATTCTGTCTTGTGTAGTCTCATAGCAATTGAACAACTCTTAACTAGTTCATTTGATTCAATTGAACTAGTTATGGTGAAGAAGAACATGATTAATATGAGATGCTCATATGGTTGACCTTTTGGGTTATCATGTTGAACCAACATAGGTGTACTCGTTTGGGCATGGTTTTTCTCAAACCCATTAAATGTGTACCCAAGTGTGTGTGACAAGCTATGTCTTTCGATCTAACGGTTGAGAGATATTGGCTTGAATCTAAATCAGGTTTTCATCTAACGGTGAATAGAGTTTTCTTTGTACCTAAGGCAAAACCCTGATTTGAAGGCTATATAAAGGAGACATCTAGCACTGAGCAAACCTAATCCACACACGTCTGTGTGCTACTAGTGCTCTCTCTAGAGTCGATCTCCATTAACTCTTGAATTTCTTCTCTAAACTCGAGTTAACGACTTAAAGACTTCATTGGGATTGTGAAGCCAGACCGATACTACTTTTATCGTAGTTGTGTGATATGATCTTACATCTTCTATCGTACGAGTACAATCGATTGATTGGCTTGAGATCGTGAGAGTTCTCCGATAGGAAAGATAAAGAAGTCACAAACATATTCGTCTCACTGTTTGTGATTCCTCGACAATCCGCTTGTGTAGTCAAGAAGGATTGTAGAGAGGTGATTGATTAATCTAGGTTTTTCTTCGGGAATATAAGTCCGGATTATCAATTGGTTCATGTTACCTTGATTTTATATCTAAAGACGGAACAAAACCTAGGGTTTATCTGTGGGAAATAGATTTATCCTTTCGATAGACTTTTCTGTGTGAGACAGATTCGTTTATTATCAAGTCTGTGATTTTGGGTTGCAGCAACTCTTTGTTATGGGTGAGATAAGCAAAGGGAATCAAATACGCAGTGTCCTGCTGGGATCATAGGCGTAGGAGTACAACTGTACCTTGTATCAGTGGGAGATTGGTAGGGGTTCAACTATAGATCAGTCCAAAGTTAGCTTGGAGTAGGCTAGTGTCTGTAGCGGCTTAATACAATGTGTATTCAATCTGGACTAGGTCCCGGGGTTTTTCTGCATTTGCGGTTTCCCCGTTAACAAAACTTCTGGTGTCTGTGTTATTTCTTTTCCGCATTATATTTTATATAATAGAAATAATACAGGTTGTGCATTCGTGATCATAAACTTCTCTAATCCAACTTTTGGTTGTTGATTGATCCTTGGACATTGGTCTTTGGTACCGTCCAAGTTATCTCTCTTTGATAAAGACTCGCTATTGATTTTAGCTTGAGTAGAAATCAAATCGAGAGATTGAGGTAATGACTCCTTGAGATGCTTTTTATCTAGATTGAGTATGATTGTCTAGTTGATTCTCTAGCAAAGTATTTCGGAGTTAGTCCATATAGATTTCTAAGCGAAATATTGGTTGGTGTTATTAGACCCCCGCTTTTTCAATTGGTATCAGAGAAGGCAAACACGTTAAAGACCTCATCATTCTGTGTTTGTAAGCGATCTGATTCTATGGATTATAAAGTCTCAATTAACGCTTCACCATGTTTGAAAAATAACCGCAAGAAAAGGTCTGAAAAACTGATATCTCTTCAAAAAGGGATGGATGAACAAATCCAGATCAATTATGATCTTGTTGTTGAAATTGCAATTCTTTAGGATTTGATATCCGGAAATACTTCCCTTAAGAGGTTGAAAAATGTCAGATGTTCCTCTCTCATGAAATGTCACAAGTCAGGCAGTATTCAACGGCAGGATGTTGAGAAAACTGATATGACAAGGAACCAGTCAGACAATCTTCAAGGCACAGGCTCATGTTGCAATTCATCCGATCATTTGCATCAAGTTTTTATGTCTTTTCAAAAGAGTCTTAATGTTGTAAGTAATCTTTGTAAGAAAGCTAAAAAACTGTATGACTCTCTAAAAGTTCATACAACCCTACCAGGAAACTCTAAATCGAGAAGCACTAGTAGTATGGGCGTCTTTGCTTTAATATATACATCTCCTTTTCAATGGTTTCTTGATAGTGGATGTAGTCGACATATGACAGGGGATCTCACTTGGTTTGTATCATCGGTTGACTATGAAGAAGGTCATGTAACGTTCGGAGATGGAAGCTGTTGCTATATTAGGAAAAAGGGAACGATCAAGCTACCCGGTATTCCAGAAATCCATGATGTGGTATACGTTAAAGGTATGACTGCTAATCTTCTTTCTATTAGTCAAATTTGCGGCAAGGGCCATCGAGTTGTCTTCAATGCGAATGGATATGACATTGTGGTAAAAACCGGGAAGGTAATCTTTAAAGGAACTCGTGGTAAAAACAACTGTTATCTTCTTGGTACTTAGTTTAGCAACCGCTGCAATTTGACTAAGGTGGAATCTACACATCTTTGGCATGAGCATTTTGGTCACATCAATTATCGCCTTCTAACTAAGATCATTAACAAATAACTTGTTAGAGGCATTCCCAAAATCAATGCAAAGATTGAAGGTGTATGTGGTTCCCGTCAAAAGGGGAAGCAAACGAAAGTTCACCAAAAATCATCACGAGATATTCTCACTAAAGCTCCACTTGATTTAATTCATATGGACCTCTTCGGACCAATTCAACAACCCATTATTGCCGGTAAGAAGTATGCTTTAGTTATAGTAGATGATTACACCAGATTCACTTGGGTTGCATTCCTATCTCATAATAATGAAACCCTGAGTGAATTCAAGATTATTGTTAAAAGGATCCAGAACGAATAAGGTCGCAAACTAAAGAAAATTAGGAGCGATCGTGGCACTGAATTCAAAGACACCAAGGTATTTGAATTCTGTGACGAACTGGGGATCATTCAACAATACTCGCCACCAATTAATCCTCAAGCTAATGGAGTTGCTGAAAGAAAGAATATGAACATTCAGGAAATGTCCAGAGTAATGCTCCACAACAAAAACTTGCCTTTAATATTTTGGGGAGAAGCTGTCTTCACAGCATGATACTTGATCAACGGTGTGTATTTGCAGTCTAAAACCCTTAACACTCCTTATGAGCTATGGTATTGAAGGAAACCCAACCTACATTATCTCAGGGTTTTTGGAAGTAAGTGCTATATTCTCAAAGATCGAGAACAGAAAGGAAAATTCGACACCAAAAGTGACGAAGGCATCTTTCTTGGCTACGCTTCTGAGAGTCGTGGTTTTCGAGTTTTTAATCTCAGAACTCAAGTCATGATGGAATCTACTAATTTTATCATCGACGACATTAATAACTTTCGTCAAGATAGTCCTCCTGTTGAATTGCCTCCAACTGAGACAATTGAGAAAGTCAAAGAAATTCCAAAATCAGTTGAAGTTATCCCAACTGTTACTGATCCTGACATTTCTAGTGACGAGGAGAAGAGCACTGATCAAGCCGAACATGTATGTGTTCCTCCACGACATCTTTGGGTTCAAAGGGATCATGACCCCAACAACGTTATTGGTGGAAGGGTTTCTACTGCCAAAACAAGAGGTCAACTTCAAAATATATGCAATTTTGGTTGTTATCTTTCGCAGGTGGAACCTAGGAATATTGATAAAGCTCTAAAAGATCCTTTTTGGGTAAATGCAATTAATGAATAGTTAAATCATTTTGAAAGACAAGATGTCTGGAAACGTGTATCTTGTCCTTCTAATGTAAATATTGTTGGTACCAAATGTATATTCAAGAAAAAATATGATGAGTATGGCGCAGTTTTCAAAAATAAAGCTAGACATGTCGCTCAAGAATATTCACAGATTGAAGGAATCGACTTTGATGAAACCTTTGCTCTTGTGGCACGTCTTGAGTCCATTCGACTTTTATTGGCCCATGCCTGCTTTCTCAAAATTAAGTTGCTTCAGATGGACATAAAATCAGCGTTTCTGAATGGGATTTTAAAAGAGGAAGTCTATGTTGCTCAACCTAAAGGATTCAAAAATCCTGACTTCCCTGATTATGTGATGAAGCTCAAAAAAGCGCTATATGGATTGAAACAAGCACCAACAGCCTGGTTTAAGAAACTCACTACTTTTCTTATTAGAAAAGGATTCTCAAGAGGAGGAGCTGACAAAACATTGTTTACCAAATGGAGTGAGAAACATGTTGTCATTGCTCAAATCTATGTAGATGATATCATCTATGGATCAACCTCTGAAAACTTGCAAAATACTTTCAAATCTCTCTTGCTAAAGAATTTGAAATGAGCAATGTTGGTGAGTTAAAATTTTTCTTAGGGTTACAGATTCAACAACATAAGGAGGGTATTTACTTATCCCAAGAGAAGTATGCACGTAATCTTGTGTCAAGATTTGGTCTGGATAAGTCATCTTCTAAACTGACTCCTACGCCTACTACTGGTAAATTGCACGGGGATGAGAATGGAGCAAAAGTGGATCAAAAATTATATCGATCCATTATAGGTAGCCTTTTGTATCTTACAGCCACTAGACCTGATATTTCTTTCAGTGTTGGTTGTTGTGCCAGGTTTCAGGCGGATCCAAAAGAATCTCATCTTGCAGCTGCGAAGAGAATCATACGATATATAAATCATACTGCTGGGTATGGTCTCTCATACACTTTTGATAGTAATGCTGATCTTTTTGCTTATTCTGATGTTGATTGGACAGGTTGTGTAGAAGACAGAAAAAGTACATCAGGGGGCTTCTACTATGTAGGTCCCAATCTTGTGGCATGGCATAGCAAGAAGAAAAATTCTCAATCCCTGTCTACATGTGAAGCAGAATATATTGCAGCTGGATCTTGTTGCACTCAACTCCTATGGATGAAACAGATCCTTGATGATTATGGAATAAATACTGGGATAATGAAGATCTTTTGTGATAACTCCAGTGCGATTCAAATCACTAAGAATCCTGTTGAGCACTAAAGAAAAAAGCACATCGACATAAGGTACCATTTTATTCGTGATCTTTATAAAAATGTTATCATCAGTATGGAATTTGTGCCTTCCGAACAACAATTGGCTGATATTCTCACCAAACCCTTAGACACTGCAACTTTTCAACACTTGCGGCAGTCTATTGGTGTTGTTTTGGTTCATTAAACCGTTTCATTGACTCTTTCCCCTTCGCTTATCCTTATCTTTTGGGCAACTGAGTCTGAAACCCCAGTAGGTACTTTCCAGTTCTGTTTCGGTAGGTTTGTCGTTGTCATCTTTTTGATATTTTTTTTTGAGTTTCAAAATCCTTCTTTTCTTTCGAAATTAAGGTCACTCTTGTTGTTCCTTTGGGAATGACATCAAATGGGGGAGAGTTCTTGTGAACTTTTGCTTAATGGTAATATCTTGCGGGGAGTGCGGTTGTGGAATTTTATAGGGGTTATCTTGCGTCTTAAAACTCCTTGATGAATGCTGTTAGCTTAGGCTATAAGATTGTATATAAATTAAGATTATATGTTGTCTTTCTTTTGGTCATGAAATGTCTCTTGTGGAAATTTCATTATGAACCCATTCTTGTACCTTTGCCAATTTTATTGACAAAAAGGGGGATAAATATTGTAGGTCAAACTACAAATACATATGGTTTTCAGATCATTGTGTAAGGGGGAGTGGTTTCCATGATCGAGATGGAGTATTGACTAAGGGGGAGTGATACATATCACCATAGTATTATTGTTAAAGTCGTGATGCAATTGGACTTTGATGCTCATAATAATACTATGACACTGTATAATAATGATCGAGAATCTCGATTTCTCTCATTTTTATAGCTACGGATCTTCAACAAAGGTGATACTAAAATTACAACCTTTGGGATCATTGGAGTACTTGGAAGGACGTAGATTTCAAGCAACGTTGAAGATTGGAATATGGAATAGGAGCCACTAAAGTTTATCTTTTTTGTATTCCATATGTATTAATAGTTTTGTCACTAAAATTGACAAAGGGGGAGATTGTTAGAACATAGCTCGGTCAACCTCGCATGCGTTCCTATATCAAGCATGTTTGTAAATGTTACTGATCAAAACTATAAATTCTTGATTTCTAGCCTATTAGCTAAGTCTCGGACTAGGATAGGAAAAGTGTAGTTGAGCTCAAGGACTTCATGGTGATTCAACGACAACGACGAAGATCTACACCAAGGAACCGTGGAACTTCATCAACAAAAAGGTATGTGAAGACTTGAACTTATCTATCACTCGAAAGTCTATCTATTCTTCTCCTACTTCTTATGAGACAAAAGTCGTATGCTATATAGACTAGATCATATACACTTGATATTTCGAGCTGAGTATTCATTGCTTATCTTTTACTCGAAATCATGTGTTGGTAAAGTGTTTCGCTTTGATCAGGTTTATCTTCCTCTAAGAATGTTTCAATGATTGAAATGAGAGTTTAGATTATATAACCATGTTTTCCTTGAACCGAAGTTTTTGAACTTTGTTGATCAAGAGAAATCAGTAGGATTGTGGAATTGGCTTGCCAAGTCCGCGAATTGATGGAAGTTCTCGACCGAGAATTTCTGCTGGGATTTCCAAAACTCGTTTGTGTGCTAAGTCCGCGAACCCAGTCCGCGAACTGGCGGAATTTCTCAACCCGAGAATTTCTGCTGAGTTTGGAAAACTCAAGCGATTAGCTTAAGTCCGCAAACTTGTTTGTGAGCTTAAGAGGTTATGATCTAAAGATGTGCTCTGAACATGAAACATTAATTATTAAGGAATGCTTTATGCAAATCGTGGATATAATGTTCATGAGCCGATTCTAATCGAATCAAATCATCTTTGTTTCAATTGTGTCTTGTGTAGTTACATAAAATCTCATAGCAATTCAACAACTATTAACTAGTTCATTTGAGTCAATTGAACTAGTTATGGTGAAGAACATGATTAATATGAGATGCGCATATGGTTGACCTTTTGGGTTATCATGTTGAACCAGCATACGTGTACTCGTTTGGGCATGGTTTTTCTCAAACCCATTAAACGTGTACCCAAGTGTGTGTGACAAGATATGTCTTTCGATCTAACGGTTGAGAGATATTGGATTGAATCTAAATCAGGTTTTCATTTAACGGTGAATAGAGTTTGCTTTGTACCTAAGGCAAAACCCTGATTTGAAGGCTATATAAAGGAGACATCTAGCACTGAGCAAACCTAATCCCCATACGTCTGTGTTCTACTAGTGCTCTATCTCCATTAAATCTTGAGTTTCTTCTCTAAACTCGAGTTAACGACTTAAAGACTTCATTGGGATTTTGAAGCCAGACCGATACTACTTTCATCGTAGTTGTGTGATCTGATCTTGCATCTTCTATCGTACGAGTATAATCGATTTATTGTCTTGAGATCGTGAGAGTTTTCCGATAGGCAAGATAAAGAAGTCACAAGCATCTTTGTATCACTGTTTGTGATTCCTTGACAATCCGCTTGTGTAGTCAGGAAGGATTGTAGAGAGGTGATTGATTAATCTAAGCTGTTCTTCGGGAATATAAGTCCGGATTATCAATTGGTTCCTGTTACCTTGATTTTATATCTAAAGACGGAACAAAACCTAGGGTTTATCTGTGGGAGACAGATTTATCCTTTCGATAGACTTTTCTGTGTGAGACAGATTCGTTTATTATCAAGTCTGTGATTTTCGGTTGCAGCAACTCTTTGCTGTGGGTGAGATCAGCAAAGGGAATCAAGTACGCAGTGTCCTCCTGGGATCAGAGGCGTAGGAGTACAACTGTACCTTGTATTAGTGGGAAATTGGTATGGGTTCAACTATAGATCAGTCCGAAGTTAGCTTGGAGTAGGCTAGTGTCTATAGTGGCTTAATATAGTGTGTATTCAATATGGACTAGGTCCCAGGGTTTTTCTGCATTTGCTGTTTCTTCGTTAACAAAACTTCTGGTGTCTGCGTTATTTCTTTCCGCATTATATTTTATATAATAGAAATATACAGGTTGTGCGTTCGTGATCATCAACTTCTCTAATCCAACTTTTGGTTGTTGATTGTTGTTGATTGTAGTTGATTGATCCTTGGACATTGGTCTTTGGTATCGTCCAAGTTATCTCTCTTTGATAAAGAGTCTCTATTGATTTTAGCTTGAGTAGAAATAAAATCGAGAGATTGAGATAATAACTCCTTGAGATACTTTTTATCTAGATTGAGTCTGACTGTCTAGTTGATCCTCTAGAAAGTATTTCGGAGTTAGTCCATACAGATTGCTAAGCGAAATATTGGGTGGTGTTATTAGACCCCCGCTTTTTCAATTTTTTTATATAATTGAAATATCGCAGGTTGTGCGTCGAATCGATCAATTGGTAAATCCAACCTTTGGTTGTTGATTGAAATTGATTGATCCTTGAACATTGGTCTTTGGTACCGTTCAAGTGAATTTGTCTTGTATTCAATTAGACTTTCACATTGTTATTTGCTTGAGTAAGTATTGAATCGATAAATTGAGATATAACTCTTTGATATACTTTTCGTATGATTGAGTCTGAATGTTTAGTTGATTCTCTTGAAAGTATATTGGAGTTAGTCCATACAGATTGCTAAGCGAAATATTGGGTGAGGTTGTTAGACCCCCACTTTTCACATGCAATACAAATTTATTCTTCTTTCAACTAAGTCTAACAGAGATAATCATACTTATTATATTCAAACAATCTAAATGCAGGAGGCGAAATTGTAGAGTATGATATCTTGATTGAAGAGGACTAGTTGCAAAATAAGGTGTCCTTATTACCATTTTCGGCATGCGATTGGTTCTATCGAACCTTTAAATCCATGGCTCACTAGGGTCAATTAGGTCGTTCCAAATATCAATAGCAAGATTACATTTAACATAAAGAGTGAGGATCAATGGCACTCTTATTCACATAGTATCTTATAAGATTTGTGGAATTTGGTATCTCAAATTTTGCTCCTTTTTGGTAAAAATGTTGAGTTTTATAAAAAGAACATATCATTAGAATATTAGCTTCAAATTATCGTTTCAGACTTTAAGTTTTATTAAAAAAATTGACACAAATCTTATGAGATAGTGTACGAACAAGATTGCACACAGATCCATCCTCTAACATAAATATGATGAATTCTGTAGGAGTTGATAAACAATGCATAAGATGCCCTAGCTTAGATAAGTGTGTAAACAGCTAATAATGTTTTCTACATTCATTAGCTTGCAATAACTCTAAGCACTAAAAGAAAAATGCATACAAAGAGGTTTCTTCAACAATTACCCCAAAGCCCCATTTTGAGATTGTTTGTTTTTCCTACGAAAGCGCTTAGTAACAAACTTGTACTAAACTTTGTAGGAAAAAAGTGTTTGGTAAAGTTTTATCATAGTGTTTTTATCCGGATTTAAACACTCGAGTAGCTTTTAAAAACAGTAAAAGCAGAAGTTGTGGTCCCATTGGATTTTAATTAATTGATCCTCTATCTTAACCTTGTTAGAGCACATCCAGTGGGACCCTCAAACCGACAGATTTACCCATTCCGTACAAACTGGAAAATGTTAAAAATGGACGGATAAACCACCAAATAAAAGGGTTTATCCATTGCATCTTGGGTTGAGGCGAGCGTCCCAACTTGAGACGACCACATCAATTTGGGACGTTCAACCTCAACTGATACGAGGAGCGGCTCACATGGAGACGATCGTCCTTGATTGATCCGTCTACGGCTAGTATCCACTCCCTATAAAGTCAACTAATTTAAACTCCAAAATCACACCTTCTCCACCTTATACACCCACAATTTCTTATCATTTCACTTCAATCTCAATCTTTCAATTTAAGAATCATAATCTCCGAATCTGTCGCAAAAAAAAAATTCCCCAAAAAATGGTTCCCAGAGTTTGTGGTCCTAAGTATACTCAAGAAGAGGATTTACCTATTTTCACAATTGATGTTTTTCAAACAAAAAATAATATCCATAGTGATGGGATTTTTTTCGCGAACGACGTTTTGGCAAATTTTTTCTGCAATGTTCGATGCACAAATGGGGAACCCGAAAAACCGTGATGCTCATGGATTGCCGAATCTTTTTCAAGCAGTTAGTCATGATGTAAACCATTTTATTAGTATGCTAATGCACACTAACCGAAATAGATGTAACGGTGAAACTGAAGCTGAAGTGATCCAAAGAACTCTAAAGGTATGGCAGCAAACTAATGGAAGACCTTTTCTTTTCTTACCTTGTTTCAACATCATTAGAGATATTCACAGTTTCAACCCCTTATGCCTTCTAGATGCTCCAACAGACGCTCCACAAGCTGCTACACAAGACGCTCCACGAATGAGGATGTTAATTACCTCGGTTTTATGATTTAGTAGTACTTGTAACTTTATTTAATCTAATGTACTTTGATTTGGTAATAATTGAGAAATTTTCCCCTGGAGAATGTTTGTGATTGTGTTTGGAAAATATTGGTTGCAATGTATGATTTATATAAGAAAAAATATAACCGTTATAAATTCACTCGTTACAAATAGAGACGAGTCTCGCCTCACACTGACACAAGCTTCATAGTATGTGACAGCAATGTCTAGTCCCATCCTACGACTCTTATTCCATTTCTTATAAATTCAATCAATTTCACCTACGAAATCACACCTTCTACACCCGCAAATTCTTATAATTTAACCTCAATCTTGATCTTTCGTTCTCAAAATTTTATAAAAATGTCTGCCAGAGTTCGTGGTCCTAAATATACTAAAGAGGAGGATTTAGATATTTTTAAATCCTATGTTTTTCATACTCAAGGAAATGTTATTAGTGATCAAGCCATGTTGCGCACGTCTTTTTGACAAAACATTTTCACAATGTTCGTTTCAGAAACGGGGAGCCCCGGAAACCAAGATGCTCATGGACTGTCTGCTAGCTCTTTTTCAATTGCAATTAATCATGCAGTCTCGCAATTTCTTGCTCAAGTAATAAAAATTAATCGAGATAAATTTAATGGTGTAACTAAAAATGATGTGATCCAAATAATTCTAGATGTACGGAAGAAAACTAATGACAACCTTTTCTTTACGAAGATTGTTTCAACATCCTTAAAGATCATTCATTTAAATAAATCCAGATGTATGGCAGGAAACCAATAGCAAAACTTTTCTTTACGAAAATTATTTCAACATCCTTAAAGATCATTCATTTAAATAACTCTATATGTATGACAGGAAACTAACAACAAACCATGGTTGAAGCCTAATATGTTGAAGAAAACGGAAGAGAGTTTAAGCATTTCGAATTCTATGGATTTTTTAAGTTGTATATTCCTTGGTTTAATCCATCTTAGTTGTATTAATCCAATGTAATTAGATGTTATTGTTGACTTTATGAAATCAAGTTATATGGAAATCTAAATGTAATAATTATCACTAATTATGAAATTGAAGTCTAATTTAAGGTATATATATTTTCTTTTAATTAATATTACTGCCACTTCTTTTCTTTTACAAGATACAAACTTAGACAATAATAAGAACTTAAATAATGTCTTCAACAAAAATATAGTATAATCTTTGACTTCCTAGTTATCTTCAGTAGATGTATCTTCCGTTCAACGCGCTGGTGAACTGTTTTCCTTTTAAAAAAAATCTTAGGTTGTTAACTTTCAAAACTGGAGCTTTTCTTTGCCTTTTAGCAGAACATTTTCCTGGATTAACTTCTAAAACTTCTCTTTCCTTCCTTCCATTTTTCAACTTTTTAAAAATTGCCACATATCTTATTTACAATATCCTCAAGTTTGGATTCACAAAAAAGTGAAATATCCCTATGAAACATTTAAAGAGAAATATTTTTAGTGGAAAAATGGATTTTCTACGCTCAAAAATAGCAATACCAAACTCGCCTCAAATGTCATTGTATCGCCACCATGCGCCTGAATATACTGCACTTTTACAACCTAACACCATCCTCTCCTCCTTTCTACTTGTTCTTTCCAAACAAAAGTACTTGAGTTCAATGAAACTAAAGTCTTAATATAAGTATCTATCTCACAGAGGTTTGTAACATCACTTATCTTCAGAATTCTCGCTCTGGGTCATGAAAAACCAAACCGATTATTTCTCCTTCAGTAAATAACTTTTAAATATGATTTCACCATTCTGGAACATACGAATCGTCCTCTCAAATATCATAAAATCTATCTCATCATAAATGTTGAAATTCTTACTCCAAGTATAATGTTTCATCGTCCACACCATGAAAGCATTATTTTCATGCCCAAGGAGTATACAAAGTTCCCTTCCCACATACCCAAACAAGAAGTGATCCAATTAAGGAAACAAGAGTCAAGTAACATCGTAATACTGAACGCCTCATCACGATCAAAAGAAACAACTTGAGTTTTAATTTCAACTCCATTTGCAGTATGACACAATGATCTTGCAAGCCAATCAATATCACCATCAACAAGAAGACCACATAGTTTCACTGGAAAAAATATCCGAATAAATTCAAGGTATTTCCATGAATTTGATCCCAATGTATAAATTCTAGCTTCAGAAAATTTATGCTCATGAAAATCCAATACCCTAGTGTTTGTTGTTTTTTATTGAAAAAATCCTAACTTTTCAAAGTTGTGAAGTATTTGACTATAGAAACTCTACAAAACAAACTCATTGGAACCAAAAAATAATATTCTTATAGATATTCACATATTTTTTTTCTTAAAAGAACCCATATAGTGTTTATTTTATTTTATTTTTAACTTTTCCTTCTTCTTCAGAAATGAATAAATTATATGGGTTTTGTTTGGAAAAGATATTTATCTAGAAATGTTGAAGTATTCAAGATATTTTCACTTCTTTTGTAACCTGTATATAACGTGTATAAAACTAAGTTTAATTTGACACAATTAACTCTTACATAATATGTTTATTACAAAAAAAGTTTTACTCGAAAAGGATAAGTTCTCACTTGTAATATACTTATTAACTTGTAATATGATAAACAAATATTTTATCGAGAAATGTTCATGCTATTTAAAAGATTAATTATATTTCTGCCATTATGTTTATAAACCAAGTTAAATTTAGCGTAATTCTTAGCTAGAATTCCAAATCCGACGAAACTGTGATGAAACCCAAGCATTTGGCTTTTGACTGTTCTTTATAAAAGCAAAAGATTTGATTTAACAAGTACATTAGAATACTCCATTCTATTTCAAATTTCACTCGCTTTACAAGGAGGAGGGAAATAGAAACATTGCAAAGCATGCCATAAGAACTCATGATAACATACTCTAAAGGTCACATGTCAAGTCCATATCAAGACTCAGGTGTTTGTAAGTACCGGTGCAATGATCTATTCCAAAACCCTCGTTTTATTAAAATGCATCTTCTACATGCTATTATAGTGAATAAGTTTAATCTCTTGGATACCAATTCCAAATCCATTGGAAAAATTCGATAGAATCCGGCCTATATGACAAAACAATAACGTTTTATCAGCACTGTCAGTATTTTTACAAGATGTAACTTACGCTATCGAGATTTATTATCCATTAATGCCCATATTGATATATAATATTGTACCATTATTGGATTAACCAGAATAACCTATAATACAACATAATTCATAAGCCTATAGTTTATTTAGGGCAAGTGGATGCAAATATCCCACAAGCAAATTGCATTTTGGATTTTTTATTTGTTTTTAAACGAAACTCCTAAGTTAGGCTTTTTATTCATATGTTTTCCCCATATGATGCTTTCTTTTTTATTTCTTATTATGTTTTTTTTTCCTTTTCTTGAATCCTGAACTTCAGACTTATATCTTGGCTACGTCCTGCTTAAACAATCAAGACATTACAATTGTATTTGGAAAAAAAAAACTCATGCGCATCCAATATTCAAATCTTTATCGATGTAGTCTTTTTTTCTTTCAAAATTCATGCTTTCTATCAATATGATCATAAACCAAACAAGCAAAACAACCAACCTTTAATTTAGCATAATATATAGTTCATGGGATAAACTAGAAACACACATATGCATGACATGATAATCCAAGCTTCCCTACCTAGCTTGGAAAGTTATGAAATGTATTAGTGACTCGAAGATTAAGGCATGAAGTCGAGGAGTCCAGATTTAGTACAGCTGGTGTGTTGGTTTGATGAAACCAGTAACAAAAGTGGCTTGTTTGAGAGATGCAGAATCCATGTAGAATTGAGTTAGGTCTAGTTTTGCCTATATAAATAAAAAAGAAATAAAAGAAAAAAAAAAGAAAAAAAAAAGACAAATACTCGGATTTTACATAATATTTTTGTTAGATTAGACTCTTGATAAGTGCATAATTTATATACTCTTAGTGTCAAATATACTTGTTCCCGGTATAATTCTTGCATATTACTTGTTATTACATTTTCTTTCTATCTTATGTATCATATTTGGTGAATCATCCAAAAAGTATCTACAAAGTGCTTAAATGATCAAGAAATCGAAGTCTACCAGTGGAAAAGGACCAAATATATAAAGTGAAACTTGTTAAAAAAATCCAGGATTTATTAATAGCATTTAGAAGAATGAGCTCATTCCGAGGTTAGGCGAAGAAGCTACGGACAATAAAATCGAAACAAGAAACAGTGGTCTTCAATGCAGTAATTGGAAACACTTGGAATTATGTCGACCATACCACTATTTCGGGCATACAGTTCTTGCTTTAATCCCCAAAGTCTTCATAGTTTATTGGTAATCGACCATGCCGACTGTAACAATTTTGGTACATATATTTAGAGTTATTGAGGTCCTAAATTAGGCCCGGTTCATAAGAATCGACCATGCCGACTGTGGAACGTATGCGGTCCATTTTGATGCGTTTATGAAATCTAGGTTGAGAAAATTGTCTCCGTATTATAAATCTTAGGAATAGAGGATAGTTATGGGCCACACATTGAAGGCTGTAAAACAAGATATCCAAGGCTCAAATAAGATAACACACTCTACACCTCATATTACATCTTCCACATCTAAGCCTAGGGTTTACCCTTTAGGGGGAAACCTCTATCTTTTTGCATATTTTTCTTCTTTGTAATATGAATCTAAATTTTGTAGATTAATGATGAATTCAGTGTTTTAAGCGTGGAGTTTTATTTATTTTACAAGTCTATTGGGAGTTTTTATCATTCTGTCATTTGTCTATACTATATTTAAACTTTATGATTTATTTCTAGATTATTTGGAGTACAAGCTAGATTAATCTATTGATCATTCTATTGCTAGTAGAGAGTTGTGAGATAGTATAGTAGTCAAAAACCTTCTACACAAGTAGAGAATGTGAGACCTTGCATAGGGATTCTGTTAAGCGATTGCATGTGAAGAAGACACTAGTAATTAGACCGAGCTTATGCGTTCGATGCTAGGATCAACCTAAATTCACAAAACCATAATGAATTCGAGTGGGTTTCACCTTGATAGCTTATTCATGGTGGCTTAGATGGATAAAATCTGGTAGTCACCATGAAATAAGCTCTCAATAACACAAAGAGTTAAAGGGACGTCAAATTCTACGGCTGGTGATGAATAATTCTTAGCGGAAGGTAGATAAGAATACTAACTCAGTAAACGTTTGGTTACGACAAAATATTTCTTAATAACCTTTTTTATTTTTGTTGTCTTTTTAGTTAAATAATCAACCAATCCCTCTTTGTGTTTTACTTTTATTTTAGTTTTGCTAATCCAAATAACATCTCAATTACACAGCTCTCCGTGGGATAGATCCTTACTACCCCTATATTACTAGTTAATTAGTAGGAAATATCTTAAGTAATTTGTTTCACTTACTCTAAACTACTTGTAAAATATGGATTCCTCGACATTACACTTTTTCTTTGATTCATCAGTACACGACATTGTTTCCCTAGCTATCTTAAAGCTTATTTATCTCGCATGTTTGGTTCACATAATTTTAAAAAATAAAGATTTTGTAGATTGGTGTAGCCAATCCTAGTGACTGGTATGACCGATCACAAGTAGGTACCATGTGTAGATGGAACCGATCCTTGTAATTAGTGTGACCGCGCGATCCTAGTGACTGGTGTGCCTGATCACAAGTAGGTATCATGTTTAGATAGAACCGATCCTAGTGATTGGTATAACCGATGTAACCCATGTATGTGACTTGGTAGGACCGATCACAACTAACCATTATGAATTGGTAAGATTCTTGGAAGTCTGGTAGAACCAATTCTAAACTTGTTTGGAAGTGTGGTATAACTGATTCTAAGATGCAAATCCATATCTACATAAAGAGATCCAATATGTGATTGTTCAACATGATCCAATATGTCCACATAAAAAAAATGCATAAAGATAGATTTTAATTCTTCAACACGTACCTAATATGTCATTGTTTCGCCACCATGCGCCTGAGTATACTCCGGATCTTATAATTTAACTACCACTCTCTTCCTTTTATACCTATTTTTTCCCAACAAAAGTACCCGAGTTAAGTGAAACTAAAGTTCCAACATAAGGTTCTATCTGACGTGGGTTCGTATGACCTCCTATCTTCAGAACTCTCGCACTTTCAAGCTTTGGATCATAAGAAGTCAAATAAGGTTTTTGCTCATTCCATATATAACTCTTAAATAGGATTTCACCATTCTGGAAAATTTGAATCAACGTACCATCTACCATCTCTTTAGTTATATTCAAATGCTTATTCCAAGTGGAATCTTTCATCGTCCACACAGTGAAAGCACTCTTATCATGCCCAAGGACTATACAAAGTTTCCCTTCCAAAATACCTAAATCTGAGACGCCACTAATGATACGGTGGTCAGGTAATGGCGTACTACAGAATGTTTCATCAAAATATCAAAAAATAACTTGAGTTTTAGTTTCGGTTCCAGAATGATGTGCAAGCCAATGAAGAGTACCATCAATGAAAACATCATGTACTTTTCACTTTGAGAAAACATGAGGGATATATCCAAGGTTTTTCCATGAATTTGATCCTAATGTATAAACTCTAGCTTCAAAAACTTTGTTTTCATGAAAATACACAATTCTTAGCAACTTATAATCATCAATTTTGCAATCATAACCAAACCCATATGCAATTATATAAAGTCGTTTGACGTCTTCCGAAGGAAATTCAATTGGGGTTTCTGGTGCTCGTTTATGTTCTTTGATACAAGGGCTCCAAAAGCAAATACCCTTGCAAAATGGTTTTATACATGCCAAACCATTGCAAGAACCATGAATTCCAGGGTAACGTATATCAGACTTTAATGGATAAATAATCCCCGTGGCGTCACCTAGCGCTGATTAAACATTATTATTAATGGAATACATGCCAGCTTATGTCAGGTTTGTATATTGTACTTTGTAATTGGTTACCAAGAGACTAATTTATTCATTAAGATAGCATGTTTAAGATGCCTTTTAATAAGACGATGGTTTTGGAATACATTATTGCACCAATACTTACAAACACATTTGAATCTTGATGTGGACTTAACAGGTAACCGTGTGAGTATGTTCTCTATAATGATTTCTTGTGGTATGCTTGGCAATGTCGTCATTGCTCTTTTCATCCATCCTCCTCCTCCTCCTCCTCCTCCTCGTTATAAGAGCTTATAATTCCAATGGACTAGACGGAGTATGTTGTTGTATGTTCTCCTCATCAGTACCTGTATTTTGATTTAAAAAAACCCCAGCTTTTATTAGTAGAGTACACAGTACAGTGAATTTAACGGGCTGGGATGTGGCAGGTTTGACGGGTATGGATGGCAGTGTTCTAGGGACCATGTTTAAGGGCAATCAAACCTTTAAAATCCTAAGTCATCATATGTGCCCCACATCACAAGGTGACGAAAACTCCCCCTTAGGTTAAAAGTGTACAATACCTCCCTCTCCATTTTTCTATCTCCTCTAATTTTGCTCCAAAACACAATCCCTGGAACGAGAGCAAACCCTTTCTTTCTCACAAATAAACAAATTTATGCGGGAGAATAGAGACGAAGTCCGGAAAAATAAAAATAAAAATACAAACAAATAGATATATCTCAACCGTTGCGTGACACACCAAACCCTCCTGTCATGTAAGCATAGACTCCTATGTTTCAGGTAATGACATTGAAAACTCAATGGAGATGTGATGATATCCCCATCACAATAAACGGCTACAACCCATTCTTTTAAAGAATTGAATAACATTGTTAAATGTTGGCTAAATTGTCTACCTCTGTAGATCGGCTTGTGTTGCCGGAAAGTATTTTTAACTCGCAGCGTGAGTTCAAAGTTGAATTCGCGGCTCCATAATCGTAGGATCTGGTAGATATGGCATCAACAAACTGCAAACTTAACCACAGTTACCTAGCCGTATTTTTATACATACGCGTATCTTTTCCAAGATATCTCCTATACCTACTTTTTCCAGATTCCCGAGTTTTCTGATTCCTCATTTATTTTTGGCGCCAAAAATGAAATGTCAAGGCTCCAAAAAAAAACTGTACGCAATATTCAAATTTGTTGTGTGATACAGAGAAGCTGCAAATAGATATTAGCTTCAAAAATCGAAAGACGTCATCTATGAAGATGAAGACGTAATGGATGAATTTACATATGAAACTGTGAGGTATAATATGGAAGTGCAAGGTCGTAAGCGAGACAAGGTAAAAAAACTTCTTCTCATCCTGGAATAAACTTGCATTTCGTGTCAAGATGGTAATAAAATTCATGATCTTAATCGAACTTTGGAGAAAATTGCAAGGAATAATGGCAGGTTTCATTATGATGTTACTACTTCTAGCGCTCTAACAGACTGTAATAAGCTCATTAGTAAAGAAACTTGCAACACCAAAATATAAAACTACCAAGAAACTTAAAATGTGTTCATTGTACCCATCAAAACATAAAACTCCAACTGAAAGAGGCACTCATAAAATGACCACCAAAACATAAGGTCCTGTTTGGTATAGTTTTCAAAAACAGTTTTCTGTTTTTAAAAACAGAGAAAACAGGAGAAAACGCGTTTGGTAAGGACATTTTCAGAAAATGTTTTCTATATGTTTTCTGTTTTTAAAAACATAAAAATGAAAACAACAAATTATTGTAATCTGTGTTTTCTCTTTTTTTCTTTTCTTTATTCTTTTCTTCTTTTCAGAACAAAGTAAGAGATGGGGAATGACTGCAAGTGAGTCATGGCTAATATCACTATCTCTTAGACGAATCTTTACATTTGATCCGATTTAGTTGGTTTTCCTTGTTTTCAAAAACAGTTTACCAAACAATTTTTAGAAAATGAAAACAAGGAAAAAAGGGTATGTTTTTAAAACAATGGAAAACTATTTTTGAAAACTGTTTTTCAAAACTGTACCAAACATGCCCTAAAACTCCCAAAAAAACTTAAAATGTATTCATAGTATCCACCATGGGTTGTGTCGACTTTTCACGGAACATCATTAATAGACGAATTATCTCTGTCTTCCGGAAAAGAATAGCTTTCAATAAGAACCATAACCTGACCTGATCCATCGAGAACAATTGAAATATAAGTTAAAATGTTTGTTTCATAGAATTCAATTATATAGATAATTCAGAGGAAAAAGAAAAAAGATGTCTATTCTAAATCAAAAACAAATAAAAATAAAAATCAAGAAACAAACTTAACGAATGTTGCTAGCTAAAATCACTTGTGGTGGTCTTGATTGGAACACAGTGAGTTGTATCTCAGTGGTTCCATACAACCAAAAGTTATTCTTATACCATTATTAACGCAATATAGTTCACTTGGTATACTAAGTGATCACAAAGAGAGCGTTTGAGATGAAATGAAATCAAGATGTATTTTTATCTATAGAAAAAAATTACCAGTAATAAGGTTACCGAGATAAAATCTTGTTCAATGGAGAACCTTCTCCGTTTCCATCGTCAACTCGGTATATTTTTCTTCACATTACAGAATCCAAATGTTGTTATTAGAACTAGGGTTAGTTCCATTTTTTTTTTCTGTTCATTGCCTATTAGTAATATGTCAGTTCATCTTCTCCTTCTGGTTCATTTGTTATTAGTTATCTGATTAATTCATGTGGATTGCCTGAAAATAAAGCTCTTACTGTTTCTAAGAAATTCAATTTCAAAACCACATCCCAACCAGATTCAATATTAACATTACTTAAATTATATGGGTTTATTGAATCCTACATTTCAAAACTTATCTCTAAGCATCCACGGGTTCTCTTGTCAGATCCTCTTAGAACCCTAAAACCCAAATTGGATTTCTTCAATTCTAAAGGCCAACGGAATGGGTTTCAATCCTTTACAAGCAACATTTATTGTAGCTATGGAGAGATAGATTTACATTAATGAGCGAAGCCAATTGGAGGAAAAAAATGGATGTTTACAGGAGATGGGGTTGGTCTGAAGATCAAATTCAAGCAGCATCAAAGAAAAGTCCGTGGAGTGTTCCAACAAGAAGATTGCAGCAGTTAGGGATTTCCTTTGAGAATCAAATTCGTTAGGATTCCTCAAGTATTGCAGAAGCCCCATTAATTATTAATAATAGCTTGAAGGATAGGATTATCCCTAGGTGCGCTGTTATCAGAATTTTAATCTCGAACGGTCTGATTAAGGAAAAAATTTCTCTGATGTCACTTTCATTAATGACAGATAAGTCACTTTCGGAATTGTTTGTGAAACCATATGAGCAAGAAGCTCCAGAAGTAATGAATGTTCTCCCAGGTCAGTTGAGTTACCAAGAGCTACTTCTGAAATGAAAGATTTGATGAGATGTATATTTGGTACGGGTACGTAGTCTTTCTTCCTTTGTGTCTAGCTGCTGCCACTCTTTAGGATTCAGCGCCTCTATGCTTCTTTTGTTAATTTTGAATTGATAATTCTGTCACCTTTCATGTATGGATAACATGAACAATATACATCATGGAGTAATTGTGTGTACGCTTTATATTCAGTTTGTCACAAAATTTCCCTAGACCTTCTGTAAATGAGCTTCTTAAGATCGTGAAATTGGTTTATTACATGGAACTGTATTTTCTTCTGGAAATTGAGGACAAAGATAGTTTTCTTGCTGATTTCCACAATCGGTGGGCAAATGATGCCTCTTTGTGCCTCTTTGAGAGTTAGTATAAAATTATGAACTTTTACTTATAGGTGATATACATAAGTTGCTTATAAGTTAGTTTTGCTGTCTAGCTCTTGAGAATATATCTGCTGAAAAACTTCTGGTTATAAACATTTTAATTAGGTATGCAACCCGTTAAATTTATTAATTGAAGTTTAACATGTATGGAACGGTTAATTGCGACTTTCTAGTTAGTTTAACCACTTTTCCCAAAGCTGATGACTGATTAAGAAAGAAGATGCTTGTTGTTGATGAAGTTGTTATATCAGAGTTTATCAAAATTTAAGATCTTAATCCTTTGTTTTGGTTTTGTTTCCTGCCATTGTAGCAATATAAAATAAAAGAGAAGTTGGGAGCAAAATGCTCTTTCCACCCCACATGCCCATTTGAGGTCGTTAAGAACCATGTATGTGACCCTCGGAAGACCCTAACACATGTAAACATGAGTCTTCTTCTATTTCTTTTGTTAGACTTGGACCTCAAATACTAAAAACTCGGAAAATTGTAGCTTCTCCAGTATTCCTATATTTATATATTTTTTTGCTATTGTTGCTCATGGGACCTTACTTTACCGGCCAATCAAATGGCAGAAGATAAAGTGAGATTTTAGAATTAGGGGCATGTACACCCTGTCACTTGAGAACCTGTAGCGGATAGGAAGTTTTATAGTCCTGTAAAATATATAAATCTTGCTCATGTAATCTGTAGACCTGCATGAATTTCTCTTCCATAACCTAATTAGTCAACATGATATCAAGCTTAGTAGATTAAAACTTCATGATTTTGGTAATTTTTGAGAAAACACGAATATAAATGTAAAAAATGCCTGTAGGAGGTGATTTTTTTTTTTTTAATTTTCGGGGTGGGAAGTAGAAAAAATGTCATTTCTCATTTTTGTATTTAAACCGAAAGTCATTAGGAGTTTAACAACTTTGACAAGGTGCCTAATAGAATATATTTTCCCTTATTTACAGCTCACAGGATATTCTCATTGATGGACTGTAATCATAATAATATATATTGCCTAACATCCCTCTAAGGAAGTTAAGACGTGTTTTATCAAAACCAACATGGTATCATCCTAACTACACGATCCTCTTCTTCCTCTTCCATTCTCTTTTCTTCTTCAACAACATCAATCATGGCAGGAGATAAAAAGACACTACACCCGGCGTTTACCATCAACAACATCAAAACCCTCATCCCTATTCTCCTAGATATCAAACAGGATGAATACTCTTCTTGGGTTTTTCTGTTCGAGCTCCATCTTCAGGCTCATCGTCTTCTCTTTCTCATTGATGGATCCACACCACCACCGGATGTCGACGCTCCCACCGTGCTTCAACTTGACGCTCTCTGTCGTCAATGGATGTTCTCCACCATGACCAAGGATTTAATGCTCACCGTCCTCAAATCTGGCGAAACTGCTCAAGAGATTTGGGATCATCTCAAGAAACTTTTTCAAGACAACAAAGGTAACCGTGCTGCGACTCTTGAACGTCAGTTTGTTAACCTTAAGTTTGTTGACTGCACTAGTATTGATGATTACTGTGATAAACTTAAATCCCTATCGGATCGATTACGTGATCTTGATTTTCCTATGAATGATAAACGACTTTTGATTCAACTCGTCAACGGCCTTCCGGAGGAATACAACACGGTGGCCTCCTTTATCCAACAAGCTATGCCTACATTCGATGCCGCTCGCTCACAGCTGCGAACCGAAGAGATCTGCCGCTCTCAACAGACCTGTACGTCTTCACCTACAGCGCTTGCAGCTACAGCTTCGACCACAGATCGTGGAACTCAGCGCTCACAGCGCTCAGGCTCAGCCAAACGCAGTGGCAGTCGATCGTCCTCCTCAACTGCGGCTCCACCACTGCTGCCAACTCCACCACTGCTGCCAACTCCACCACATCCTTACCAGCTGTATCGTGCACCAAATCCGTCTTACAACAATCACTGGACACCACAGTGGGCAACGCCACCTTGTCCGTATCCCACAGCACCTCCAGAAACAGCATGGCAGCAACCTTTCAGTCACAGCTCCTACCGAGGCCGTGGACGCAGTGGACAGTCACGCGGTCGACCTTCCAGTATTGGACGTGGACATGCATATCTCACTCCATCCACGGAATACCTTCATCCCAGTGACATTGCCGAAGCGTACAGTTCCATGAGTTTACACTCTCCTGACGACGCTTTTTATATGGATACCGGTGCCACATCGCATCTCACCGCAGACTCAGGTACCCTAAACACTGTTTTTAATACTAGCAATGTTCGTTCCATCTTAGTTGGCAATGGTAACAGTATTCCAGTCATTGCTTCCGGTACCAAGTTCATCGACATTCCATCTCGCACCCTAAAGCTAAAAGACACTCTTGTTGCTCCTGACATTATAAAAAATTTGGTTTCCGTTCGTAAATTCACCACTGATAATCATGTGTCTGTTGAATTTGACCCATCTGGTTTTTCTGTGAAGGATTTGAGATCGAGGAAGATTCTTCTTCGATGTAATAGTTCCGGGGAGCTCTACCCTATTACTCCTTCTGCCGTGCCACCTTCAACTTCGATCTTGCCTCATCCAATATCCCTTCTCACGTGCTCCTATGATGTTTGGCACAGCCGTCTTGGCCACCCAGGGAAAGCTATCTTAGATAATTTACGTGCAAACTCTTCAATTCTATGTAATAAAAATCAGTCTACTAAACTTTGTCATTCCTGTCAAGTTAGTAAACATATTCGTCTGCCATTTTCTGATTCAAACTCTGTCACTTTTGCCCCATTTGATATAATTCATAGCGACTTATGGACATCTCCATTGCATGTCGAGACTGGTTTCAATTACTATCTTATATTGCTAGATGACTTCACAAATTATCTATGGATCTTTCCTCTCAAATTAAAATCCCAAGTTTATACCAAGTTCTTAGAATTTCGCTCTTTCGTTAAAACACAGTTTGAACGTGAAATCAAATCTTTTCAATGTGACATGGGTCGTGAATTCGACAACTCCTCATTTCACGATTTTGCTCACCAAAATGGGTTAGTTTTCCGTTTCTCATGTCCTCATACCTCCTCTCAAAACGGCAAGGCTGAGCGAATGATTCGTCGTGTCAATGACATCACTCGCACAATTATGTCTCATGCCTCAATACCTCCCACCTATTGGGCCGACTCCCTTCATATGGCCGTCTACCTTCACAACATACTCCCTTCCAAAATTCTCGATTACGCTTCTCCAGTTTCAATCCTTTATCAACGACAACCAACGTACTCTCATATTCGTATTTTTGGTTGTCTTTGCTATCCAAACCTATCCGCCACCACTCCTCATAAGCTTTCTCCTCGTTCTACTAGGTGTGTTTTTCTTGGTTTCCCAACACATCATCGTGGCTATCGTTGTCTCGACTTAGCCACTCACAAGATCATCTTATCTCGACATGTGACGTTTGATGAAAACGTTTTTCCTTTCAAAGAAAAACTTCCCATCGCATCCCACAGTCCAGAGCCTCCTTCCATATCAACTCTCCCTCTTCTTCCCATTCGTCTTCTTTACCCAACAGCTCTTAACCCTCAGACCAGCCTCCCTCCTGCCCTGCCATCTTCCGCAGTTTCTGCACAACCTATTTCCGCTGCACAGAAACTACCAGCTACTCAGCACAATCCCGTCACTTCCCCACCAGTTCCTGCTGCACAGGAACTACCATCTATACAACACAATCCCGTCATTTCCCCACCAGATTCCGCTCCACAGCAACTCTATACTCCTTCTCATCGTCGTTCCCCCACAGCAGCTCGACTCCACTCCACTGCACACCCAGATTCCAGACCTGCAGTTTCTGACAACTGCGATCCAACAGGGTCTGTCACTACCACGACCCCTGCCTGCCCTGCCCGGGCAGATACACCATCATCCCCCACTTCGTCTGTCCCTGACACTTCAGTCACCTCTTCTCGACCTGTCACCCGTGCCTCTCGTGGCATATTTCGTCCCACCCATCGTCTGAATCTTAATGTGCAAACACCACAACTTATATCCAATCTGCCAAAATCTCACATGTATGCTCTTCGTGATCCCAACTGGACCAAGGCCATGCTAGATGAGTTCATTGCTATGTTAAAAACACACACTTGGGACCTAGTACCACGACCTCTTGGTGCTCATGTTATTCGCTCCATGTGGTTATTTCGTCACAAGTTCAATGCAGATGGTACGTTGCAGAGACACAAAGCCCGTCTTGTTGCCAACGGTAAGTCACAACAGGTTGGGGTTGATTGTTTTGCGACTTTTAGTCCGGTTGTTAAGCCAGCCACTATTCGTACCGTTCTCAGCATTGCCACGTCCAGATCCTGGCCGATTCATCAGTTGGATGTCAAGAATGCCTTTCTTCATGGGGACTTGTCCGAGACAGTTTATATGTTTCAACCTCCAGGTTTTGTTGACCCTACTCGCCCTGATTATGTTTGTCGTCTTCGTCGATCCCTTTATGGTCTCAAACAGGCGCCTCGGGCGTGGTTTCAGAGGTTTGCAACTTTCATTACAGGTTGTGGTTTTCGGGGTAGTGTTTGTGATCCATCTCTTTTCATTTACCGGTCCGGTCAGGATACTGCATACTTATTATTGTATGTTGATGATATCATACTCACTGCCTCTACTGATGCTCTACTGTCCCGTTTTATTGACCTGATGAAACGGGAATTTTCTATGACTGATCTTGGCCCGTTGCATCATTTTTTGGGTATTACTGCCACTCGTTCTTCCTCAGGGTTGTTTTTATCTCAGTCGCTCTATACAAAGGATATTATTGCTTGTGCATCCATGACGAACTGCAATCCAGTGGCAACTCCGGTCGACAAAAATTCTAAGCTGAGCGCTACTTCTGGTCCAGCAATTTCGGATCCTACTTTATACAGAAGTCTGGCCGGGGCGCTACAATACCTTACTTTCACTCGACCGGATATCTCTTATGCAGTCCAGCAGGCATGTTTATTTATGCATGATCCTCGAGAGCCTCACATGCAAGCCATCAAGCGCATTATTCGATATCTTCAGGGCACTATTGATCACGGTTTGTCACTATCGGTTTCGAATATTTCTGCCCTAACCGCCTACTCTGATGCTGATTGGGCGGGTTGTCCTGACTCACGACGCTCAACCTCTGGTTACTGCATATTTCTTGGGGACAATCTTGTATCATGGTCCTCCAAACGTCAAGCAACTGTGTCCCGTTCCAGTGCCGAAGCAGAATACAGAGGTGTCGCTAATGCGGTGGCTGAAACAACCTGGCTACGGAATCTACTTCTTGAGTTACATATACCATTACGGCGTGCTACTATGGTATATTGTGACAATGTGAGTGCTATCTACATGTCTGGTGATCCGGTTCAACATCAACGCACTAAGCATGTAGAGATTAATATCCACTTCGTTCGTGAAAGAGTTCGTATTGGTGACATTCGCGTATTGCACATCCCTTCAGAAAATCAGTATGCTGATATCTTCACGAAGGGTCTTCCACGTCAGTTGTTTCTTAGTTTTCGTTCTAGTCTTAGCGTTTGTTCCTCTCCCGCTCAGACTAAGGGGGTGTAACAGAATATATTTTCCCTTATTTATAGCTCACAGGATATTCTCATTGATGGACTGTAATCATAATAATATATATTGCCTAACATCCCTCTAAGGAAGTTAAGGCGTGTTTTACCAAAACCAACAGTGCCCTTATGTTCTTGTTTCTGGCTTGGGTTTTTGTAACTCAACTAGACTTCCTGTTTCAAGTGACATTGATTGTAGAATTTGTGCTACTAGGTTTTTGTGAACGCTTTTATATGCCTGAAAATCGAAATGCTGGCATAGGAAAATGGTGATAAGTGCACATATGACTGTTGTTGTTTCTTTCGATTTCGGGATGTTTATCTTGGTATCTGGGTGTCTAAAATTTCTGCAATTCCTCTTATCTCTAGATAAAACCCATGCAGTGGTTTTTCAGGAAAATATTCTTTGTGCTTAGCATTAATGTAAAGTTGTAGCTACAAAAAGGAAGTGAGTATTTTGTAAATGGTGGATACTATAATATGATTTAGGCCAGGGGTCTTTTTTGTTCAGTTCATCTCATTATGTCTGCAAGTTGCCTTCAAGATCTGGAGGGTGTTGTTGCATACTCGCATCAGATGGTTTTCATGTTGAAACACTCTTACACCAAATGAAATGAATGTACATACATATAGGTGATGCATCCCTTAAGTTTTAGAGTCGTAACTCGTGACTTGGTAAGTATTTTCTGTACAGAATCTAGGAATTAGGATCCAGTTAAAGATCTTCCCATGTTACAGAATTGGCCTCGATCTCCCTTGCTGTTGGAAAATCCGACGTTTGTTTTTTGATCTTCACCTTCTTACTTGTTTTGCTTCCCTGCATTGATGTTGCTTAGTAAAATTGTCTTACCAGGACCATCAATACCTCTGTTATTACAAGAAGAAACAAGGCGAAGGATATTGTTGGGAGGATCCCAAACTTGTGACGTTCCTTGTCCTTGATCCCTGCAATATAATGGACGTCGATTCGCCAACTGAACAATTTTTCGCTGCAAATTAAATCGGGTCAGAATTTTAATCCAAGTAGCCCGACCAGACAAAGAAAACTATTGGAGGGTCTTGATGCTGCCAGATTTTCTTGTAAGGGAAATTTGACGAGGCCGATGGTGGGACCTGACAAGAGTAGGCCGCCTTCATCTGGAAAGGGAACATTTGGAGAGTTGCTTCCACCCACCATAGGTATTTATGCTTCTTTCAAGCACCTTGTAGCCTAGTATGTCTTCGTGTGTTGCCACACGCAATGAGATAGTTCACATCAGTTGCAAGACTTCTATAGATCCCATGATCCTTTCAGACTCAAGCACAATAGGGTGATAAACAGGCATTTTAAGCCATATGCAGTTTTTGCTGGTTCAAGTACATATATAAACGCCCTTTCTTACGATGTTCTTGCATTTTATGTTTATACTATTCCATCAAGTATATAAGAATTTATTCCCAACTAGAGTAACTTAAACAACTATAAACTATTAGGCCTACAGAGTTGTGGACTAGGATTGACTAGGCACGAAAACCTACTGTTCTCTCAGAGGTGCACTGGAAAAAAAACCACGAGGAGAGTTGTGGACTAGGATTCCCAACTATTAACAATTGTGTTTAATATTCTTAGCTCCTGACCATGACAGGGTTCTTAGGAAATCGGGAAATTTATGGCGTCCAATTTCATGGTTTTTGTCGGTAGTTTGTTGGGAATCTGCCACAACATTTGTGCTCTATAATTAAACTTGCAGCTAACAGAGATTGGTGTATTTATATGATGTAAGAAGATTAATCTACGTAGATTTGTCACAGCATGCACCTTTTTCTTTTGTATCCCCAACGTATTTGGGACTCATTCAGATTGTTGTTGTTTTTGTATCCACGCCATAGACTCATTGAGTTTTTGAATACTGTAGAGATATCTGAGTCCTGCTGTTCGAAATATTGTTACTTTTTTCTAAAGTAACAATATTTAGAAATACTGTTACTTTAATAGCTTGATATGATGGTTCATTTCCTTGTTACTGTTATAGAAACTTATACATCTGTACAAGGTCTCTAACTAAAGTTGTGATTACTGGAAATCCAGCAGCACACCCAAATGGAAAGTAAGTATGATCTAAGACACGATAAACACAAGAACTTAAGTTTATTTATTAATTTCAAGCGAAATACAAGTTACACTCGTGAATTATCAAGAAACCCTAATCCCCTCTCCAAGCCTATGAATTACAAGGAAACCCTAACTCTCTCTCTCTCTCCTATGCTAGACCTTTCCCCCTCCCAAAGGATCTCTCTCTTTACATTGTCCAAAGGTCTCTATTTATAGGCCTAAGCAACCCTAGTGGTATACATCCCATATTATCTCGCCTAGGTTACTTTATGCTTCGCCTGGAGCATATTTCATAAAGTTTCCCCCACCTTTCGCTGTCTTCACGTGGTCTTATCGAGACACCTGTCCTATTTCTTGCTCGATAATTCATCTACTTCGCGGGGGTAACTTTTGTTCCAAGTCAAGTCACATTATTTCGTGGTCATTTTTTAATGGACATCTGATTCCTCTCGCGCCCTACGTTCCTTTTGGCGAGTTACCTCGTCCCCAACTCTACTTCGATGTCGTGTGGATAAGGCTAATTCTGACTTGATACAAGTCCCTGACGACGAATCTCGGGCTTGAAGTGGGATCTTTTCACTAGATTCCCGCGCCTTCTTATGGCCACGTGTAGGCTTATATTTTAGTAAATACATTTTGCCGTTTCTTATTCTGCTCGATCATAAAGAGAGGAGAATAAGTACCGTCTGAACTGGATAACCGTCTTTTCTCCCTTCCTTCGTCTTCCACGTGGTTCTCTTTTCCTCGTAACCGTCGATTACCGGTTCATATTCTTCAGTCGTGGGTCGTTTTGACCAGTCACCTGGTATAAATACTCCTTCTTCTCATCTATCTATGATTTTAGTCTTCTCCTCATTTCCCTCTTATCTCCAGTAAGCTTTGTTCTTTTGTTTTAGTGGCTCCCAGAAAGATTCCCCCTCCAACCACATCCTGAACCTATGAAGAGTTTAAGACTGACCTTAATGCAGTAGGAATTACCTTATCTCCCGCAATCGATTCCTCTGTTACTCCTCCCGTCACTGCTACTGATTCGATGGAATTAAACAACCGGTGGATACGGGCTGAAACCTGGACTTCATCGAGGATGATTATCACCATTGGACAACTAAGAGCAGGGATTTCTTTTCCCCTATATGATCCCAAGAACCCTATATTCCTTGAGATTTTAGCTCGTCTTCGCCATGGTTTTTATCAGTTAAATGGGAACGCTATTCGCTTGGCTAACGAATTTGTTCGAAGATCAAATGGCCTTCCTTCTCAGATTCCCGAATTAGGGTCGGACTTTCCTTCGGCCGATTATAACGTCGAATCTTTTCTGAAAAATTACCTCGTTCACTACTTGTCCACAAGATCGTACCAGGAGTGGGGTGTGAAGTTTACCCGCAAGATCTTAGCTGATCCATCCAAGGCACTACTTTTGGATGTCGATCCTATTGGTGAAAAGAGGAACAAGTATCTTCGCTTATCCAACGACGAAAATTGGATGATGTATCCTCTGGTGATCGAAGGCCCCTTCGTGTGGGGCTTAGACGAGAATGGTGTGACTCGTATCGGTCCTCTTCCGAAGCATGCCCATCTCGCCGAATACGAACCGAGTCGGTTTAATTGGCCCAAGATGCCCCTTGGGGGTAAGTTTGACTTTTCGTTCAATTTTCCTTTCATTTACTGTATACCCCTCTAACGCCCTTGCTTTTTGCCTTAGTATTCCTGCCCACCTCCTGGCATGATAAAGGCCCGCTCCAAGAAGCCACCTCCAGCCCAGGTTTGAATCTCGCGAGTCACATCTTCTCAATTTCTTAATCCAACTCCTAATTTTTCACTTCGCAGAGGGAGGAATCTCAAGTTGCAGCTGGCCCTGCTGCAAACACAAGAAAGCGTGCTCGCTCAAAGCTTTCCTCCTCCTCTGCTCAGGTTCGTACCTCTTTCGCGGCTTTCCTTTTCCTCTTTGATTCATCTACTAACTTTGTGGTCTTTTAGGATGACTCTTCAACCTCTCCTCGTGCTCGGGAGACTTCTCGACATCATCTCGTACATTGGACGTAGGCAGGCTATCTCAAGTTCATCCTTCGGGATTAGTCCGTCCTCTTCCTAGCTCCTCTCACCCTCATGTTGACGATTCTAAAGACCCAACATATCTTCCTAATATGAAATTCCTTCGGGATATCTTCGTGACAACTCGTTCGAACTCCTCCTTGAGATCCGCGGCTGTTGAATCCCTGACCTCCTTGAGCTCTGATTCCTTTCTAGATGCCGATCAAGGATTTATCCAGAATGCTTCTTAGAATCTCTCCATTCAACAACATGCCGCCCTGCTATGTTTGGTAAGTGTGACAGCCGATTCCTTTCTTATTTGCCTTAACAGCATTACCTTACTCATTTCTTTCTTATTCGCCTCCTTAGAGACATAATCACAACATGTCCCATCTCGTGGAACTTCACGAAGGTCGGGACCTTATTGGTCGCTAGAGTGCTCGTATTGCTCAGTTAGAACCACAACTTGTTGAGGAGAAAAACATCTCATCTACTCTTCGTCGTAAGTTTGCTTTTCTTAGCCATTTGATTTTTCTTTAGATTTTCAGATAGCCTACTTACTCATCCTTCTTCATCTCAGGTTCTAAGCAAATGCTTAAGGATCAAGTATTTCATTTTCAAGAGGATGTCCGTGGCTTAAACGAGGATCTTGACAAGATGGTGAAGGACGCAGTTTTACTTGCAAAGAAGCTTCGCCGAAATGCCCAAGACGAAAAGGTTAGGCTCTTTAATGAATTATGCGACTCAGAGAATATTCCTCGCGTTCCCCTGGAGCTTGAGGTATTTTCAGAAGACGAACCCGAACCGGAGCCTACCCTCCATGAACCAATCCTTTCTTCTGACGAAGGCACAAGGTCTGATGAAGATGATGAGGCTGATGGAGATGATGATTAGAGAATACGATCTTTTACCCTTGTATTCTTCGCTTATGTGTATAAACTTCAATCCTGTATGTATATTACGATCTTGTTATTTTTTCAATTAGAACTGTTGTTTCCGCCTTTAACCTTTTCCCGCCAAGTATATACTTTTTCTCTAGTTGTAAGAATATGCCTTCGACTTCTCTCTTTTCCTTCGTGCTCCTTTCTCTGATGTCTTGTTTCTCAGGCTTTAAATTATGCCTTGAGCACATCGTAGTCTTGAGAGGAGAATGCTAAAAAAGAACAAAAAATATAAAAGTATATACTTGCCTTTTGTTCTTATTGAGATTTTCCCGACCAAGACAAGAGTATTCTGGTTACGCTCTTCATAAGTACGCCATTACGGTGTGTACGTCTATCTTTGTTTACCTTTTATTTCCTTTTATGAGGTCTTAATGCACCTCCTAATTAAGGTCTTATTGCGCCTCACCCTGTTTTTAAGGGTATTATTTCGGTGAAGTTTCAGGCGCTTGCTATCTTTGTGAATGGCAATCCCCAACCTCGCCTTAACATCTTTGCTAAGTTTTCTTTTCGAGACAATATGACAGGCCTATCTATCCCCATAAATAACAGCACCATGACATTGCCGTCTTTTTTGGTCACACAACTCCCTAATCTGGAAGGTGCCATCCCTTTATATTCCCCCTGAGTGCCCTTTCAAGGAGGTTAACCCTAACATGCATGTTGGTATCCTCCCATCCGGTTATTACGACATTCAGTTATTTCGTGACTTCTTATTTCATGACTTCTTATCCTTTTTTGGTCACACAGCTCCCTAATCTGGAAGGTGCCATCCCTTTATATTCCCCCTGAGTGCCCTTTCAAGGAGGTTAACCCTAACATGCATGTTGGTATCCTCCCATCCGGATATTACGACATTCAGTTATTTTGTAAAAATATTTTATTGATAAATTTTGTTTGCTTCTTACATTCAAGGATAATATTTTTTCAATGTAAACAGGGTTCCAAGGATGATCTAGCCTTCTATCTTGTCGTTCTACTTCACCGTATATTATATTCCCTTCTTCGTCGGTATCCTTCCCTTCGCAATCTTCTAATTCATATGCCCCATTCCAACAACCCTCTTTATGATGTATGGACCCTCCCAAGTAAGTTCTAGCTTTCCTCCTGATCCTCGCTGATAAGGTGGTATTTCTCGTAGCACCAGCTCTCCCGGGACGAAGCTTCTTGGTTTTACCCTTTTATTATATTCTCTCGACAGCCTCTGGTGGTAGTTCGTCATATGTTGTAACGCAATTTCTCTATTTTCCTCGAGATCATCCAATTTTGCAAGAATTAAGTCCGTGTTTAACCCTTTTTCCCATGCCTCCCTCCTTGTTGTGGGCAGGATGGCTTCGACTGGTAGCACTGCCTCTGCTCCGTACGTTAAACAGAAAGGGTATACTCCTGTTGTTTCTCGCCTTGTGGTTCTATATGACCACAACGCGTTCGGTATCTCCTCGCACCATCCTTTGTGATGTCCTTCCAGCTTCTTTTTTAGCGTGGAGGCCACCATTTTATTTGTATCCTCTGCCTGCCCATTACTCTGGGGATATAATGGAGTAGATTTCCCGGATTGGATCTTAAAGGCGTTGAACATCATCTTCACATTATCCCCTTCGAACTGCTTTCCATTATCCGAAACAAAGATGTGTTCAAGGATAAAATCGTATATATCCCCGTCTTTTGTATATTGCACAACCTTGGCCTCCACCCACTTTGTGAAGTAGTCTGTTGCTGCAATCAAGTACCTTCTTTGCTTCGTCGCCGTGACAAAAGGCCCCACGATATCTATTCCTCACATGGCGAATGGCCACACACTCAATACTGAGTTCAAGCTCGTGGCTGGTGCATGTATCCTTTTGCCGAACCTTTAACACGCCTCACACCTTGTATAAATGTCTTTCGCATCTTTATGCATGTAGGGACAAAAGTAACCCTGTGTTCGGGTTTTGTAAGCTAGTGATCTGGTTCCGATGTGGTTTCCAGCGTCCCCATAATGAATTGATTTCATAATTCCAATCCCTTCCTCCCGCGACATGCACCTCATCAGTGGACCCAAGAATGATTGCATATAAAGGATCCCTTCTCACACCTCGTAATTCGTGGATTTTCTTTTGATTTTGTTCTCCTCTTGTTTATCTCGTGGTAAGTCTCCTTTCATCAGGTAGTTGTAGATTTGTGTTCTCCAATCCTCTTTGCTCATTACTGAGTTCCTCCCTTCTACGGTCATTATCTGAAGTTCTCTTTCTTCTCTGCTTACTGACGGCCGCATCAGCCGCTGGATCACAATATGCCCGATTTTCGGATTCTCAATCATGGAAGCTATGAAGGATAATGCATCTGCATGTCAATTTTTATCTCTATTTATGTTTCTCCATATGATACTTCTTATTTTCGCCGAATAGTCTTGCACGAGCTGCTGATACTTCTTCATCACTGGATCGACTGTATTATACACTCCTTCAATCTGACGAACTACCAGTTGTGAGTCAATAGTAATTCGTAATTCGTCCAGTTCCATTTCTATTTAAAATTCTCAGAGCCTGTATTACTGCCTCATACTCGGTTTCATTATTCGTGGCTTTGTATTCCAGACGAAAACAAAACACTATTCGCTCACCTGCAGGCGAGGTGAATATTATTCCTACACCTCCTCCACAACTATTAGACGCCCCATCAACGAAGATTTCTCATCTCCTGGGATGACTTTGCTTTAACAGATCGCTTGGGTCCGGACGGCTTTCGTCCGTCTCCATCATGTCTTCTGTACTCCCATCCTCTTCCGAAGGAAATTCCGCGAGAAATTCTGTTATTATATGCGACTTCGTCGAAGTCTGTACTTCGTACTTCAGCCCGAAATGGTTTATGTGAGTATTCCACCTCTCTACTCTCCCAACCCTTTGGGAATGCTTCAAGACTGATTCTATGGGTATCCTTCTGAGGACTTTGATTTTGTGGGTTTGGATATAAGTCCTCAATTTTCGTGATACATAGAATAGCGCCAATATCAATTTTTCGATCTTAGGGTAATTTCTTTCTGCAGAGTTCAAGGTTTTACTCACGTAGAATATGGGCTTTTCTACTCCTCCATCGTTCCTGAATAGGACTGCACTAATAACATTGGGTGTGGATGCAAGACAGAGCAACAACTCCTTCCCTGGTTCCGAATTTTGCAGGATTGACAACTTGATTTGGTGTTCTTTTATGCCCTTCAGAGATTCTTCACATTCTTGTGTCCACGCAAATTTTGCTCCCTTCTTTAAAATGTCAAAGAAGTGTTTACATTTATAAGATGACCGCGAGATGAATCTTCCCAGTGTCGCGAGCTGCCCATTTAATTTTTCCACATCTTTTACAGTAGTTGGTGATGGAATTTCTAGTATCGCTTGTACCTTTGTAGGGTCCACCTCTATGCCTTTTCAAGAAACTATATGGCCTAAGAACTTTGCGGATTCTACCCCGAAAATGCATTTTAACGGATTGACTGTCATCTTGTATCTCCTCATCTGATCGAAGATCTCTTTTAGGTCTTACACATGATCTCCGGAGTCTTTGGTTTTGACCAACATGTCGTCTATATAGACTTCCAACGTCGTGTGTACCCATTTTGAGAATACCTTCTCCACCATTCGCTGGTATGTAGTCCCTGCATTTTTCAGTCCAAATGACATTCTCGTATAGCAGTACAGCCCCCTAGGAGCGAGGAAAGCCGTGTGCTCCTGGTCTTCCTCGGCCAAAGGTATTTGATTGTATCCATAATACCCATCCAGGGATGATAACCTTTTGTATCCAGACGCTGCTTCCACCATCTGAGGGATATTTGGTAAAGGGAAACTATCCTTGAGACAAGCGGTATTTAGATCACTAAAATCAATGCAGATTCTTATGTCATTGTTATTCTTCGGTACAATTACCATATTCGCAATCCAATCTGGGTATTTCTCCGGCTTTATGATGCTTGCCTTCATCATCTTCTGAAGTTCCTTGTCAATTTTTTCATGATAGGTCGTCGCTATCTTCCTTATCCGTTGTCTTACTGGCTTGACCGCTGGGTCTAATTTCAATCGATGGCATGCAACATGCGGATCAATGCCCGGAATTTCCTCCATGCTCCACGCAAATATGTATCTATATTTTGTTAATAGTTCCACCAAAATTCTTTCTTCTTCCTCCTCCATTTTCGTCCCAATTTTTATGATTTTTGGTTCGTCTTCCGTTCCTAGATTTACATATTTCGTCGGTTCGACTCCGGCGAAATTCAAGGTTGGCTCTCCCAACGGGGTTGGTTATTTTATGGGCTTCGCGGGTTCTCCCTCCTTTTCTGATACCTCGCTAGGTATTGCCCACCCTTCTTTAGACTTTGTCAGGTATACCCGTAATTCGTCGTCCTTCTTCAGCTCCAGTACCTTCCTCTTTCGTTCCTTCTTCCTTGTTACTTTACTTTAGTAAATATCAACATCTTTCTTGTTTTAGTTCTCGGTTTCTTTGCTGCTTCCTCGTATTTCGCCGATTCCACTTGGCATTGGGAACCGTATTATTTGGTGATAAGTGGACGCAACTCCTTTTATTCCATGTACCCATGGCCTACCTATAAGAGCGTTATATGGCGACTCCACATCTACCACATATAGAGTAACATTTGTTTCCAATTCTCCCACCAATATTTTCAAGCATATCTCGCCTTTTGGCCTTGTTGCCACTACATTGAATCCATACAGCGTATACGCAGAGGGTAACAAGTCAGAATCCCCATACCCAAGAGCTCTAAAGGTATGGTAAAAGAGGACGTCTACTGAGCTTCCCATGTCTATCAAGACTTTGTCTACCTCCCAAGTCATCTCCTTATTTTTTTGATCCCCTTCCTGGGATGCAATCCTAGCCATAGCTAGGCTAATTTCTAGTGAATTCATATGCTGAGTTTCTCCTTCTGGTACGTCCTTCGCCGAAAAGGATATTTCTCTCTTTTGCCAGTCTTCCATTGGTTCTTACTTCGGGGGATTCACTATCCCATTACCTTAGTGATCCACCTTGTACACTCTTGAGAGTACATTATCTTCAAAATCTTGAAAACTTCCCCTTGAATGTGCTATGAAATTACAGCCTAGCTGTCTCCTTTCTCGGCTTTCCTTTGCCTGCCTGTTGTGACAAGCAATCATCGATGTCTCCTTTCGATCATAGTGCGCGATTTTTCCTTGTTTGATAAGCCGGAGTATGATCTTCATAATACTCCTGAAGATGTTGGTACGGTGTCCGTGGAAACGATGATACTTGCAAAATTCATGACTCTTGCTTCCCGGGACTGGTTCTCTCCCCAGATTTGGTGGTGCTGGTATCTCTTCGGTCGATATTACCTCCTCAATACCTTCTACAAAGTTGTGTTAAGTTCTGGAAGTTTTACCTCCGTCCAGGCCGTCGACTCTTGTCCGACTTGCCCCTTGTTTTTCAGCTTATGCCTCCATCCTCCATCTCCTCGTGGATCTTTTCGCCTGGATCATCCCCTTTCCTCGTCGCCCTTTTGTGAACTTTCGACCTGCATTTTAAAGCCTCATAGCTCGCATAAGATCTCGTGATCTATGGTTCTTCTTCTTATTTTATCAATGTTTACTTCTGTTTTGACTTGTTTGCTTTCCTCCTCACGTTTCCTCTCTTCCTCATACCTTAGTTCGCGGTTTTCCCGTCTCGCCTCTTCTAACAGCTTTCTTAAGTCTCTTTCTCTATGATACCCTTCTAACAACTCCATCATCTCTTGTTCATACATCTCCTGATTTCTTTCGTTCCGGGTATGCCTCTGAGATAGCGTCGTGATCTCCTCCGCTTCATCGTTTCCTTCCCACATGACCTCATCAGTCATCTCTCGTTCACGTTCCTCATGCATCATCTGTTCATATTCCTCCTGATTAGGGGTTTCACCCAGTTCTTCCGATACCTCATCCTCCTCGCTATCGTTTGCCTCCGCCTTTTCTTGGTTCATTTCCTTCTCTGCGGTAGTCCCGGCTTTCACTTTTCGACCAGGTTTATCCACAGTCCCGACTTTCACTTTCGATCTGCGTTTCCCCTGTATCATGGTCCTTCGTCTTTCGTCCTTTATCGATATATCGTTCTTCACCTCCTGGTCCCGAGCCTCCAATCGTTTACTCCTTCTCAACACCGTTTGTGATTTCGTTTGCCTCACCTTCCTCTTCATCGTTTACCTTGTTCTGAAATCCGTCCTTGTATCCACCTCTTTGCTAATCTTTCCGCTTAATCCTCTGGTTTCCGCCTCCTTGGTGCAATCTCAGTTTCTCTTCTTACTCTTTAGACGAGGATAGATCCCCAATCTCCAATCCCTGTTTCTGGAGGACAAAATGTGATTACTGGAAATCCAGCAACACACCCAAATGGAAATTAAGTATGATCTAAGACATGATAAACACAAGAACTTAAATTTATTTATTAATCTCAAGCGAAATACAAGTCACACTCGTGGATTATCAAGAAACCCTAATCCCCTCTCCAAGCCTATGAATTACAAGGAAACCATAACTCTCTCTCTCCTATGCTAGACCTTTCCCCCTCCCAAAGGATCTATCTCTTTACATTATCCAAAAGTCTCTATTTATAGGCCTAAGCAACCCTAGTAGTATACAACTCATATTATCTCGCCGAGGTTACTTTATGCTTCGCCTGGAGCATATTCCGTAAAGTTTTCCCCCACCTTTCGCTGTCTTCACGTGGTCTTGTTGGGACACCTGTCCTATTTCTTGCTCAATAATTCATCTACTTCGTGGGGGTAGCTTTTCTTCAAAACCAAGTCACATTATTTCGTGGTCATTTCGTAATGGACATCTGATTCCTCCCGCGCCCTACGTACCTTTTGGCGAGTTACCTCGTCCCCAAATCTACTTCGCTGCCGTGTGGATAAGGCTATTTCTGACTTGATTTGACAAGCCCTAACGACGAATCTCGGGGCTTGAAGTGGGATCTTTTCACTAAATTCCGGCGCCTTCGTATGGCCACGTGTCGGCTTATACTTTGATAACTACAAAAGTAATTCAACGTGTTTAACTTTAATCACTTGGTTTGATTATAAGGTTTTGCCATGGAACAACAAGACCGGAAAGCCTTCATCTTCATGTGACTAAACCTTCTCTCGGGGATGTTGTGTTGACATCATTAAGTCTTGATATCATTATAAAATAAGCTTCATTATCTGGCATTTACTTGGTTTCGTTAGAAGGCAGGGCATAGATAAGGAAAAAAATTGACGAGATCGTCCTTATCTGGTGTTTGCTTGACTTACTGAGCTCACAAATCATTGTAGACCTGTTAGAGTAGGTGTTGGTAGTTAATAGATTTTGCATGTGATTGTTTTAATTACGTATTCACATTTTGATCAATCTGTCAGCAACCTTTTCTTGTAGGAAGATGGGGCACATGGCTGTTCGCTTTTTATGCCTTATACATATTGTCAAATGATATACCCATAATGGCTTATGCATTTATACAAAGCAAAGATACGGCAGGCTATGGCTATCGTAGATTTTCTTATTTCTAACTGCTCATTTAGTTTTATGCCATGTCTGACCATCTGTGATGTTTTTCTTTTTTACTCACAGGTATCTAGCCCTGAAACCAAAAAGAGGATGGTACTAGACTACTATATCCTTGGGAGGCCTCACAGAGGATATCCTTGGAGGCTTCACAGAGGAACAAAGGTAAAAAGGACTAAAGATACTGTAATAAAATTTCTTCCTTTTCCAGCTTGCTTAGTCATGCTCAGCCTCAGTGTAACGTAGGCACGATTGTCGATAACTAGAAGACGGTGTTAGAGGCTACCTCGAGCTGGAAATATGTTAAAAGAGTATTTTCATATTAGACATGGTAGAAGATCAGTCAGTTCCTTGTGCTGAATTAGATCCAAGGCGCTATCCTTGAACCAAGCATATTTTCAAGAGTACGTGCAGAGGATGCAGGTTGTTGGTGTCCCCGCGAGAAACCATCCAGCAAACCAGAATGATATGTCATATGGGTATGGACTATGACTAATTTACAAATGAGATCACATGTTTGGATTATGGTTGCTTCTTTGTGGTGTCAGTGATTGTCCAATCCTACGATTCCCTTCTCAGAAACTCAGGGAATTCAATCATAATTTGCCCCATCATATTTATTTTGAAATAGTTCACTTTGCTGACAACATGGAGCGTGTTAAAAGTTCAACCGTTTTTGTAATTTCACTTCATGTTCTGAACTCCAAAAAAAAATCTTTGTTGGATCTAAATTTGCTAATTCTTTAAAATCATTAAGTTGACTGGAAAATTACTCGCTACCTAGTCCCTTGGTCCAATAGATAGCACATGTGTGTGAGAGCAACTGCGATGGTGCGACCATACTATAACTAAACTAAAGACTAAAAGCTAAAAAAAAATTGATTATACTCGGGGTTGCACGCTACGGTTATGGAGTAAAATTTAGTCAAACGTAAATTCAAGTTACGCTCCAATTCAAACGTAAAATAAAGTTACGCTCTAATTCAAACGTAACTTAAAGTTACGACCAACCCCAATCCTGACGCAACTTAAACCTACACCCCAATTCAAACATAATTTAAAGTTGTGCCCCAACTCAAACATAACTTAAAGTTGCGCCCCGCCATAATTCAAACGTAGGGTCAAGTTACGCCCAATTCAAACGTAATTTCAAGTTGCGCCCAAGCTCAAACGTAATTTTAATTTCCGCCCGGTACAAGACGTACTTTGAAGTTGCGCTCGACTATAACCAAACTAAAGACCAAATATGGTTTGGTTTTTGGTTTTAGTCTAGTTTTTGATCTTTATTCCGTTCAACTGTAGTTGATTTCTGGACCAAATATTTGGTTTTGGTCGTCGACTGTGGTTGCTCTAAGGATAACAAATCAGTGTGTCCTTCATATCTATCCCCACCAAAACATAACCAATGAACACATTACGTATCCATCACCACCTATTTCTTCATTAAACGACTCTTTCAAAACCCAACCCAAAATCCCCAATTCAGTATCCTGGCTAAATTGGGGCCTATAACTACATGACAAAAGAGGATCACTAACAAATAATTTCTAGAAACCCCTTAACCACTATATTTGTTAATACCTAATATATCCTTATTAAATTAGTGATGATTAATTAAGTTAGTATTAGTTAAATTAATTAGTGTTTGAGTTTGATTATAGTGTTAGGATTAGAATAGAAATTCATTTCCTCTTTTAAGGTTTGGAGGGAAAGAAGAAATAGAGGGAAAAAAGAAAAAACTAGGGTTTATGATTTTCTTAGCAAAAATGAAACTTTATAGTGATGATGAAGACTCTAGTAGTGATGAAGAAGTGGGTGCATCCGATTATCATGATTTCGATACTACCGAATTGGATAATTTGTTGAAAGGAGAAGAGGATGTCAACCAAAGAATGCTTGAGGATATTATTCAAGCACAACAACAAATTCGTCGGGAAGAAGAAGGTGATAATGCTTCTAATAAACAGGTATGAGTTGTAACGATCTACAAACATGTATTTGCATGTCCCAATCGCCCAAACAACAAAAAAAATTCAAAATCGTTTTCCAGAATCGGTTTATTCGATATCACCACATAAACCGATTCTGGAAAAAATCCCCAAATAGTGTACATAAATCGGTCTTTGTTCATCACCATATGAACCGATCGTAGTAATTTTTTGGCCCGATGGGTACGTGACCAGAATCGGTTTTTTTTTGGTGATGTTCATAACCTGATTTCTTCACTTGAATAATCACGTAAGTCGACAATCGGTTTATTTTCGTGTATATGTAATCCGATTCTTAAAGTTCCAGGAGAAATGTGAACAACAATCGGGTTATATGATACGAGACGTGAACCGATTGTGGACTTTGAAATTTTTTACACAAATCTTTAATCGGTTTTTATAGTTGCACATATAAACCAATTTTGGAAAATCGGTTTATTCGACTGCAACATATAAACCGATTTTGAATCATCAACTTGTTGATATTTGTTGTAGATTGTTGCGGCGTTCGACGAAGATCAGCCCAAACCCGTAGGTGTTGATACCTCTGCCCACTATTACACCGATTTGGAATGGAAAGAAAGTAATGATGCAAAGAAATGGTTTATAGATAAGGGAATAGAGAGTCAAGCGAGTACAACACGGGTATCAAGGTTACGTGAATGGAAGGGAGAAGCAAGACAAAAGGGTTTTATGGTGATGGAAGCACTCCTAGAGATGAACGAGGTAGACCCCATCGAACATGTTACACCATATTCAAGGAGTATTACTCGAAACTTCCTGAAATCATTAAGCCTTATGTGTTATCCACTGACGACGTGGATGCGGATGGGAATTCTGGTTATCACGTTGCATCGGAACAAATAGGCCATATAGGTTTGGTGGACGATGAGAACCTAACCCAATGTCAATATTCTAGAAAGATGATGGCATTGCGCCTACAAGAAGACAATGAATTTTACATATCGATGATGAAGGAAGGAAGAAAAAGAGAAGACAAAGAAGTGATTTTTGAAGAAATGGTTGTTAGAGTACAAGGGCCAAAGGGGAATGGACCAATTACCCGAGAGCATTGGATGCAAATGACTCTATGTGGTCATCTCTTGGCGGAAACGTGGAGTTGCGTTGTTCATCTATTTGGTAAGGGATCATGCTATACATACGCACCAAAATACACCATTTGGGATGAATCGTTTAAGGATCGGAGAATTGTTTTATTCAACCATAACAACATACATTATATCGGTCTTAAAGTACGTGATGATTATCCATTACCACCGGTAGATAAGTTAAATGAGGTCACGGAGCTCACCAAGAAGTGGCTAAAAAAATACGATCCCAACATGAGGCGATGGGAGGAATTGATCGAGTCGGATCAATTCAATGGTCTCCATTTGTTGGAATGAGTATTTTTCTTATGTTAAAAACTTGATCTATCAGATGCTTATATTTTGTCGCTTTCTTATATTGTATTTTGCAAACTTGAACCAAGCTTAATGAATGAAAGTGGTTTTCTTTTTTGGGTAACTTGGACTCATTTATAGAAATTTGTAACAAAATCGGAATTCTTATTCATTTATAGAGTCCGATTCTGGAGTTAGTCTGTCACAGCTTTTTCAGAATCCCTTTATATGGGTCATTAAACCATTGCAAACAAACTCTTTGAAATTAGGAGCACATAATGTCGCAAGGCTAGTCACAGTGAGATTAGTCGACCCATCATGCTTACAATGACAAACAGTAGCGTCTAATCCAAAATATTTTTGGCTGAAACTTGAAAGAATCAACAATGAAGTTTCGTTGAGTTCGTATATCAATATCACTTATGTACCATAAGATCACTCTGACTGATTTCTACAGTTACTTCTGACATTACGCTTACGGAAAATGGGTCATTTGTCCAAAAAAATTTAAAACATGGTTCAAATGGACGAGTAAAAATTATTATGGGTGAAATGGACAAAAAAGAAATAGCAAGGATGAAACTGGATTCATCGCGGCTTAAACTTAAAAATAACAAGGATGAAACTAGATGCATCCTGATATAAATTAAAAATAAGAAAAAATATTTGAAAATAGGTAGGATGAAAGTAGTTACATCCTAGCTATTTTTATATTTTTGTCCATTTGAACAATATCATTTTAATTCTTATCCATTTAAACAGTATCAAAATGTACAAATCTTTTTCACCCAGAAATTTTTAATTTTGCTCATTTTAACCAATTTTGTATTACGCTTAACAGCAAGCATATCCATTTATTTATATATCCAATGACTTTTCTTATATATGCTCTGTTGCCGTTGTCCTTATCTGCAGTAAACTTCTGAATATCGGAGTCATCATGAAATTAAATACCATGAACCTGATATTGTATTTGGATTCTTTTAAGAATGAACTCCTGTTAAAGTTTAGTTAAGTTAGACTGTTAGAGATTTACAAATATCACTACAAAATAAGTAACTTTTAGGGACAGTCTGTTTTTCAAAACCGTCCCTAAAGAGGGTTATTTGGGACGTTCATGGAATACTCGTCCCTATTAGTGATCAAATTTTTAAATTAAGACAATAATATGACCGTCCCTAAAAGAGATGACGACGAAATAGTATTAGTGATGGTGGAACAGGGAACGGTCAGAAAAACGTCATTAATATTTTCTTGGGACAGATTTGGACCTATTGGGACGCTTTTTAGCCGTCCCAAAAAGCTTTTTGTTTTGTAGTATATGAATCCACCTTTTTATGGAAACACTAGTTTGTACTGCATTGCATTAGTCGTGGTGCCTTTTGTGCTGAGATGATTTCTACTAAACACATCCTATTGCACATACTTTAGTCAACTTAATTTGGAGCTAGAATAGCATGATTAGTTAGATATTGCTTTGTTAACTCTGCACTTTGGTAGTGACCTGACCTAATCTCAATGGGAGAATATGATGTGTGCTTTAGTAACTTAATTTGGTTATGTATGGGAATCGAATAAGTAGATGCTGGAACAATTGTAGAAACTGAGGCCGAATAATATATGTTATTGTTGTATTCATACAAAAAATGGTAGTTATAGTACTAAACTAGTATTAGAATAACAAACAGTTTCCAAGTCTTTGGCACTTCTTTCAGCTGAAACTATTTGGTTCTCCTATATCCTTGATATCAATGGTCTGAGTTCGAAACTCGCCCGCATCAAAATTCTTTACCAATCAAAAAAAATCATAATATTTTATTTGATTTAACGGAAGCGGTTGGTGGATTCCTTCTCACAAAGCAGGCCGAGTGAGCTTTTGGTATTCTCAATTTTTGGAAGCTATTATTGGGAGGTCACATCCCAATAGAGGGTAACAGTAGAATGATACAAACACTCGCTACTTGCCACATTTGACGTGGAAAGATCATGGTATCCATGGTCCATTGTAAAGACTCCCATTGTTCTCTAGTTAAGGTTGCACCATCGATTTGAACTCCATTCAAAGAAATTGTATATAAAATTCATCTAAACTTGTATGATCTTGTCTAGGTGACATTGTGATAGTGCTTCATTTTGTATACAATCCAATTTATTTCCTGGCATGTTTTCTTCCAAAATCCCCATCAATGATTCACAGTGGATATAATAAGGCGACCTATCCCCTAAATTTTAAGGTTCTATTGCCGGGGAATACGCTATCTTTTGTTTTAATGTTTGATGCTAGTTTCAAAGCCCATATTAAGAAATAAATTTCATATGAGAATTGAGAAAAAAAAACTGGCGTTTTTAGGGGCCACTCGAAAGGATTTAGGGGCCAACAATAGAACAAAAAGGTCACCCAAAGGGAAAATGTAGCCAGCCCTTATCTCACGTAATTCGTAATGGCGAAATTACCCTTATATATTCGGAGGATATGATAACATTGTTATCCTCCGATTGCAATCGGAATCCAAAATATTTCCCTGACTTCCGATTGTAGTCGGTGCAGTATTAGAATGATTAGTGTTTCATTTTTTCCATTTCTTTTTCATTTTTGAGTTGTTAGAGTTATAGAGAAGAAGGTGAAGGCTGCTATAATCGGAAGGGAATACAACTTAACAACCTACCGATTATAAGGAGCCACAGATCGAACCCTTTCCATATTCCATATGTTTTGAGTGTACACAGCCAGCCATAACCACTTGGTTCGTGTTTTGGATGTAGCGTTAATCGGGAGTTAAATATATTACAAAACCTACCGATTATAAGTTGCCCCAAATTCAAATTTTGAAAGCTACCATAATCGGTAGATATGCTAAATACAATACCTATCGATTATTGGTTTCTCCACATTCAACTTTCGTCAAATTAGCCGCTGGAGTTTTTGGGAAAACCAAAAAGAGCTGTTGGACCCTAAACCTATATGAAGAAACTCATATCTATCACCTCAATTGCACCAAACTCTTTCCTCTCTTCAGTTTTAATTTTCATAACAAAAAACATGGATATTGCTTTTGCCGAAGAAGAAGATTGTGCTATTTATAGAGCGTGGGTTATGGTAACTGCTCATGATCGTGTTCACAAGCTCCATAAATCGGAATCCGAAGAGCAGATATGGAACCGTATCTTAATGGTATTTGAGGCCTTAGATGGTAATCGAATTCGAAGATCATCCAATGACATTAAGATGAGAAAGAATGCGCTCGATAAGGAGATTGACAAACTTGAAGACGAGGAACGGTTTGTTAGGAACGCTTTTCCTTGGTGGACATATGAAAAACGAGTAAGTATCTCTGTAACTCCAACTCACATTAACAAAAGTTAGTACTAACTTGTTACTCATTCGTAATTTCAGAGAAATCTTGCGGATCGCCGGTATGTGGACCTCTACGGGAAACGATTTGAACATGAAGGATGCTACAAAATCAAGAGGGACAATTTCTATGGTCACTGGAAGTTATGATCTGTTTTAATACTTTTATGGTCAATTAGGAGTATGGATTTAGGTGCTTTTGACGAAATTGTAAGGTTAAGGCCGTTTGAACTTTATGTAATGGATGTAATCGGAGTATTATTAATATAAAAACTAGCCGATTATACGAAATCGGTAGATTATTTTGTTAAAAAACCTACCGATTGTAATATTCGGAGGATAATATTTTTGTAAAGTTCTGAATGTACGATGGCCCAAAAATCAGAATTTGGAAAAACTTATACTTTTCAAATTTTGTCTTTGAAATAATCGGAAGTTAAATTAGTTACCAAAACGTCCGAATATGGGCTGTCTAACCTTCAATATTGGCCCTTGGAACCACCTGGAGCCATGGCGTGGTTTGTTTTGAACTTGTAATATTCGGAGGATAATATTTTTGTAAAGTTCCGAATGTACGATGGCCCAAAAATCAGAATTTGGAAAAACTTATACTTTTCAAATTTTGTCTTTGAAATAATCGGAAGTTAAATTAGTTACCAAAACGTCCGAATATGGGTTGTCTAACCTTCAATATTGGCCCTTGCAACCACCTGGAGCCATGGCGTGGTTTGTGTTGAACTTGTAATATTCGGAGGATAATATTTTTGTAAAGTTCCGAATGTACGATGGCCTAAAAATCAGAATTTGGAAAAACTTATACTTTTCAAATTTTGTCTTTGAAATAATCGGAAGTTAAATTAGTTACCAAAACGTCCGAATATGGGCTGTCTAACCTTCAATATTGGCCCTTGGAACCACCTGGAGCCATGGCGTGGTTTGTTTTGAACTTGTAATATTCGGAGGATAATATTTTTGTAAAGTTCTGAATGTACGATGGCCGAAAAATCAGAATTTGGAAAAACTTATACTTTTCAAATTTTGTCTTTGAAATAATCGGAAGTTAAATTAGTTACCAAAACTTCCGAATATACCACACAAATCATTGTCATTTGAACTTGTCTAACTTAGTTACCCAAACAAATTTCCGAATGTACAACAAAAATCATTGTCATTTATCTGCTCTTCTTTACTTTACGACCGTGACTACCTCCCAGTCCTACACGACCACGGGTTTGAGCACCTTCAGTTGGAGCAGCTTCAGTTGGAGCAGCTTCAGCGCTCGATGAAGCTCGAGTTCTTTTACCCGTCTTTGATATTGCCACCTTGGGTGGGTGCCTCTTCGTTACTTTCTTCCCAAACTGGGAAGCATAATCTTCGTTATCCATATTATCAACTAGATCTCTAGCCTCTTTGATCTTCTCAGCTGGCATGGGATCTCCGCTCTTCAGGCATGCAGTTAACATTTTGGAAACACGCTTGAACCTATTCACCTGTTTTTTATACGTAATGACATAACATCAAACGGTACCTAAGATTTATAGGAATAATATGAAATGAAAAAAAATATAAGAACACGCACCAGTCTATCATAACCAGCTGGTTTGTCTTTGATGATACAATTATAACTTGAACCCGCCGCAGTAGTGTTGGATTTGATTTCACGGATAACCAAAGGATGTGATACCTTGTTATACCAACTCATATAGTCTGGAGAATTTTCATCACCTCGGGTGGTTCGTCTACCAGTGTTGATAATGAAGTTATTCCTCTTCTTCTAGTTATCAAGAACAGTAGGTGGGCCTGTGTGAACAATCGTGAGATTGTCACCACTAGAAGAACACAACTCCAACTCCAATTTCTAGTAATCCCCCATTTTCTCCAGAGGTTGATGTTGTATATACACGTGTTGTCGCATCACCCTAGAGGGGTTATACATCACATATCCTGTGGGGTGCCACAATGGTCCAAAATAAAGGGACAAGTCCGACCGAACATTTATATGCCCACTGACTCGATCTTCCTTGTATGGATCAAAGAATACGTCCGAGGCCTTCAATTGGTCCAAAATCTCCCTCATGCGAATCAACTGTTGCTCCTTTGTCCTAGAACGGTTGTCTTCAAATATATTATTTGATTTTCCGCATTATATTGTTTATCCTTATAATTGAATTAATACAGGTTGTGCGTTAAAGGTTAATCGATTGGAGATCCGACCTTGTGGTTGTCGATTTCATTGATTAACACTTAGACATTGGTCTTTGGTACCGTCCAAGTTATTCCTTGTATTTGATAAAGACTCGCTATTGTTTTTAGCTTGAGTAAAAATCAAATCAAAAGAGAGATATTAAATCCTTGAGATACTTTGTCTAGATTGAGTCTGACTGTCTAGTTGATTCTCTAGCAAAGTATTTCGGAGTTAGTCCATACAGATTGTTAAGCGAAATATTGGGTGGTGTTGTTAGAAACCCGCTTTTTCAATTGGTATCAGAGCAGGCAAACACACTAAAGACCTCAAAAGTCTGTGTTTGTAGTGATTTGACTATATAGACCATAAAGTCTCAATTGACGCTTCACCAGGTTAAAAAAACCCGCAAGAAAAGGTCTAACAAACTGATGTCTCTTCAAAAAGGGTTGGATGAACAAATCCGTATCAATCATGGTCTTGTTGCTGAAATTGCAGTTCTTAAGGATTTGATATCTGGAAATAGTCCCTTTGAGAATTTGAAAAGTCTTAGTTGTTCCTCTCTCAAGAAATGTTATAAGTCAGATAGTAATCAACGACAAGTTGTTGGGAAAACTGATATGACAAGGAACCAGTCAGACAATCTTCAAAGCATAGGCTCATGTTGTGATCCATCCGATCATATACAGAAAGCATGTATTTATTTTCAACAGAGTCTTAACGTTGCAAGTAATCTTTGTAAGAAAGCTAAACAACTGTATGATTCTCTAAAAATTTATACAACACTACCATGAAACTCTAAATCGAGAAGTACTAGTAGTATGGGTGCCTTTGCTTTAAGAGCTGCATCTCCCTTTCAATGGTTTCTTGATAGTGGATGTAGTCGACATATGACAGGAGACCTCACATGGTTTGTTTCCTCAGCTGACTATGAAGGAGGCCCTGTAACATTCGGAGATGGAAGTTGTTGCTACATTAGCAAAAAGGGAACGATCAAGCTACCCGGTGTTCAAGAAATCCATGATGTGGTATACGTTAAAGGTATCACTTCTAATCTTCTTTCTATTAGTCAAATTTGCGACAAGGGCCATCGAGTTATCTTCAATGCAAATGGATGTGACATTGTTGACAAATCTGGGAAAGTGATTTTCAAAGGAACTCGTGGTAAAAACAATTGTTATCTTCTTGATACTCAGTTTAGCAACCAAGGTGGAATCTACACATCTTTAGCATGAGCGTTTTGGTCACATCAATTATCGTCTTCTAACTAAGATCATTAACAAAGAACTTGTTAGAGGCATTCCCAAAATCAATGCAAAGATTGAAGGTGTATGTAGTGCCTGTCAAAAGGGTAAGCAAACAAAAGTACACCACAAATGAACTCGAGATATTCTCAGTAAAGCTAACTTGATGTAATTCATATGGATCTCTTCGGACCAATTCAACAACCCACGGTTGCCGGTAAGAAGTATGCTTTAGTTATGGTAGATGATTACACCAGATTTACTTGGGTTGCATTCCTATCCCATAAGAATGAAACCCTTGGTGAATTAAAGATTATTGTTAAAAGGATCCAGAACGAACAAGGTCGCAAACTAAAGAAAATTAGAAGCGATCGTGGAACTGAATTCAAGGACACCAAGGTATTTGAGTTCTGTGACGAACTAGGGATCATTCAACAATACTCACCACTGATTACTCCTCAAGCTAATGGAGTTTCTGAAAGAAATAATAGGAACATCTAGGAAATGTCCAGGGTAATGCTCCACAACAAAAACGTACCTATAAGATTTTGGGGAGAAGCTGTCTTTACAACATGTTACTTGATCAACCGTGTGTATTTGCGGTCTAAAACCCTTAACACTCCTTATGAGTTATGGTATGGAAGGAAACCCAACCTACACTATCTCAGGGTGTTTGTAAGTAAGTGATATATTCTGAAGGATCGAGAACAGAAATTCGACACCAAAAGTGACGAAGGTATCTTTCTTGGATATGCGTCTGATAGTCGTGGTTTTCGAGTTTTTAATCTCAGAACACAAGTCATGATGGAATCTGCTAATGTTATCATCGACGACATTAATAATTTTCATCCAGATAGTTCTCCTGCTGAGTTGCCTCCAACAGAGACAATTGAGAAATCCAAAGAAATTCCATGATCAGTTGATGTTATCCAAACTTTTAATGATCCTGACATTTCTAGTGACGAGGAGAAAAGCACTAATCAAGCCATTCCTTATGAACAAGAAAATTTCCCTCCACGACATCTATGGGTTCAAATGAATCATGGCCCCAACAGTATCATTGGGGGAAGGGATTCTACAGCCAAAACAAGGGGTCAACTTGAAAATATATGCAATTTTAGGTGTTATCTTTCGCAAGTGGAACAAAGGAATATTGATGAAGCTTTGAAAGATCCTTTCTGGGTAAATGCGATGCATGAAGAGTTAAATCAATTTGAAAGAAAAGATGTCTGGGAACGTGTACCTTGTCCTCCAAATGTCAATATTGTCGGTACCAAATGGATATTCAAGAACAAGTCTGATAAATTTGGCACAATTGTCAGAAATAAAGCTAGACTTGTCGCTCAATGATATTCACATATAGAAGGAATCGATTTTGATGAAACCTTTGCACCTGTGGAACGTTTTGAGTCCATTCGAATTTTATTGGCTCATGCCTGCTTTCTCAAGGTTAAGTTGTTTCAGATGGACATAAAATCAGCGTTCCTGAATGGAATTATAAAGTAGGAAGTCTATGTCGCTCAACCTAAGGGATGCGAAAATCTTGATTTCCCAGTGTAGGATCAGAATCTCGCAGCAATAATGCCTCATCGAAATTATCAACAACACAACACAACAGCGTCGCAGAATAAAGAAGTGACATAATAAACGACGTCAGCTAAAATCATGAGAAGAATGTAATGATTCTGCGAAAATTAGAGAGTTTGAGAGATTAACATTTGTAAGTTTGCGAGAATGTCGCAAGCCATATCCAAAAATAAAGGACAGATTAGCTGTCATCCACTATGTATTTCCCTATAAATAGTCGTTCAGTTGTAAAGGAGAGAAGATAGATCTTTTTTGAGTAAGAAACAAGTAAATAGGAGAGAGAAAATCTAGAGCAGTGGTTATTCTTGATTCTTTTATCTTTTCTTGTAAGATTGTTCAAAGATTCATCAATAAAATTAAGATTATTAATCTAAAATGAGTTGAGTGTTAATGAAATCATATGAGGGGTGTAGTGTAGGATTTCCTGCAACTACATAATGGCGCTAGAAACAGGGACGCTGAAGATCGAAAGTTGAAGATTGTTGTTGAGATTATTCAAATCAAGAAAGTGATTGAATAAATCGGTGAACCAGTTAAAAGAAAAATGATTAGAGTCAATGAAGATGACAAAAGATTGGAGTGTAATATGATAACAAAAATAATGGTTAATGAATTCCATGAAAACATCAAAGGAAGAATACATAAACGAAATTTTGAAGGGAGGAAGGTTATGTCGGTAGAAAAGACATCACCCTTGAAAGATTGGGAAAAGCAAAAAATTACATTCATGGCGGCAGAAATACCAAAAGAAAATTTGAACCACACATCTCCATTCGTTATTACAGTGCCTATTACGCGAAAAGAGAAGGAGACAACAACAAAATCCACGGGATAATGGATATTGAACAGAACTTTAATCGATACAGGAAGTTCAGTGGATATAATATTCTATCATGCATTCAGGGGAATGGGATTTAAAGATGAAGAAATGTCCAGTTCAACATATTTTTTTCATGGCTTTGGAAAATCCATAACAAAACCTAAAGGAGAAATAGTGGTACGAATTCCACTAGGAGAGATCGAAACACACGTAACACTATGCGTGGTGGATATGGAATCGCCATATAATATGTTGCTAGGAAGACCATGGATACATGCGGTAAAGCTGTAGTATCAACATTGCATCAATGTATTAAATTCCCCACACCAAATGGAATGGGTGAAATCAGAGGAGATGTTGACAATGCGAAATTATGTCATCAAATTGAAATAAAGCATTATGAAGGACGAGCAAAAAGGAAACAATTTCGCAGAAAGTTGGCAAAGGAGGAAAATAAAGAAGAAGAATTTAGAGTATATATGATAAGGGCAAAAGAAGGCAATGGAATACCCAGTGAAATTTCAGAAGAAGGAGAAGGACCTGTGAAAACAATAAAAGAACCAACACCAATGGGAGAACCCAAGTCCAGTTACACTGCCGCAGAACCAACAAAAGAAATAAACGTTGGGACTATAGAAGAACCTCTAATATTGAGAATTGGAACCAAGATGGATGTAGAAGAAGAAGAAAGAACTATCAATCTTTTGCGAGAATATAAAGACGTTTTCGCAGGGAGCATGGATCAGATACCGGGAATAGATCCATCAATTGCATGCCACAAGTTGGAGATTAACAAGAATGTGAGACCATTTAAACAAAGAATAAGAAAAATCGCAACAGCTTACCATTCCCAAATAGAAGAAGAACTACAGAAAATGCTTGATGCGGGAATCATAAGAGAATCTAAATACCCAGAATGGATAGCGAATATGGTCATTATCCCAAAGAAAAACAAAGGAATAAGGATTTGCATAGATTTCACTGATTTAAACAAAGCTTGCCCTAAAGATAGTTTTCCGTTACCAGATATTCCTCAAATGGTGGAATCCGCAGCGGGAAATGATAGGGTATCGTCTTTAGATGGGTACAAAGGGTATAACCAAATCCCTCTCGCTGAAGAAGATCAAGAACATACTGCTTTCTTCGCCTCTAGAGGTTTATATTGTTACACGAAAATGCCATTTGGTTTGCGAAATGCGGGAGCGATATACCAAAGAATGGTAGAGAAGGTGTTCGCAAAATGGATACACAAAACATTAGAAGTATACGCGGACGACATGTTAGTAAAGAGTAAAGAAGCCAAAGACCATGTACAGGACCTGAGGGAGATTTTTGAACAAATTCGGCGGTACAACATTAAACTGAATCCTGAGAAGTGTACTATTGGAGTTGCATCGGGAAAAACTTTAGGCTACATTGTATCAAAATAAGGAATACAGGTTGATCCAGAAAAAGTGCAAGCAATTCGTGACATGCCAACACCAGCAACGATAAAAGATGTACAGAAGTTGAATGGACTTATAGCTTCGCTGGGGAGATTCATTTCGCGATCATCAGACAAATGCAAATATTTTTTCGATATACTCAAGAAGGGTGCGAAATTCAAATGGACTGATGAATACGAAAAGATTTTAAAGGGATCAAAGAACATCTTATGAATACAATTATTTTACAAAAAGCAGAATCAGGAGAAGAATTATTGATCTATCTTGCGACGACGTTGCATGCATTAAGTGTTGCGTTATTGCGAGTAGACGCAGGAGTGGAGAAACCCATTTATTACATTAGCAAAACTTTTAATACTTCCGAGAAGAATTACTCAAAGATTGAGAAGTTGATCTTAGCATTAGTTTATGCATCATTTAAGCTCTGCATATATTTTCAAGCGCACAAGATAAAGGTATTAACGAAAGTACCAGTTGAATCAGTGATGAAGAATTCTAAAAGATCAGGAAGATTGGAGAGATGGAATGCACAAGTAGGCCACTTTGATATTAAATATGAAATTTTGTCTTCACCAAACTCACAAGTTGTTGCAGATTTCTTGGCATAATTTCCTTTAGAAGAAGACGAAGCGGTAGAAGAAATGATGGATATAGAAGAAGAACATGGAGATCCAAAATATTTATTAACAGAACCAAATAGATGGGAGATATTGGTAGATGGATCATAAAATGAAGAAGGAAATGGAGTTGGAATTGTTTTAATTTCGCCAGAAGGAATAAAGATGGCTTTTTCATTCAGATTGGAATTCGCGTCCACTAATAACGAAACGGAATATGAAGTTGTGATACATGCCTTAAAATTTGCAATAGAAATAAAACTAGAAAATTCCAGGATCACTAGTGATTCGCATCTAGTTATTCGCCAAATAAAGGGAGAGTATACTACAAATGAACTATCCTTGAAGAAATACAAGAATCTTGTTGAACAATTGTCAGCGAAAATCCCGAAAATAAAATGGAGGCACATTTCAAGGAAGGATAACAGACTCGCAGACGCTTTTGCTTTCATCTCAAGTATGATGACAGATCCAACTGCGAGATGCATAAAAATACAAACACTTCTGTCAGCATCAATAAATAACGAAGAATAAGAAGTAGACGTGATGATAATAGACGGTGAAGAAGAAGAACAAACGAACAATATCGCAGATTGGAAAACGTAACTTCATGCATATTTGGCGAAAGGAGAAACACCAAGAAATAGATAGGAAACACACAAGTTAAAAAGCCACGCAATGAATTATGAATTAAGAGATGGGCTGCTATACCGAAAATCCTTTAATGGACCATCACTCAGATGTTTGACACGAGAGGAAGGAGAAAAAGTACTAAAAATGTTACATACTGGGGATGCTGGCAATTATAGCGGGGGAAGATCTTTGGCGCATAGATCAAAAATGCAAGGCTATTACTGGACATACATGCACGAAGATGCAAAACAAATATCAAGACGTTGTGAAGATTGTCAGCGACATGGAAAGAAAATACATGCACCTGGAGCACCATTGTCATCTTCAACCAGTGTGTGGCCTTTTGAAAAGTGGGGCTTAGATATTGTGGGGCCATTTTTACCAGGTTCTGGAAAAATAAGATACTTAATAGTCGCAACAGATTATTTCACAAAATGGACAGAAGTGAAGGAAGTACAGCATATTCGCGACAAAGATATCTTTACATTCATATTCGAAAATATCATTTGCAGATTCAGAATTCCTGCGCAGTTGGTATCTGATAATGGGAAACAGTTTGAAGGACAGAAGATAGAAATGTTACTTAATGCATTTAAGATAAAATGTGGCAAGTCTACTCCTTTGTATCCACAAGTTAATGGGCAGGTAGAAGCAACAAACAAAACAATTGCAGATATATTAAAGAAGAAATTGGAAGGGCATCACAGAGCATGGTGCGAACAAGTACATAATGCAGTATGGGCTTATAATACAAAGAGTTGTTTAACATACGGAGTTGAAGCGGTGTTACCAACAGAATTTGTTATTCCGACAACAAAGAGAGAAGCTTGGGAGAAAAATCTTAGTGCATGTTTGGTCTTAAACAAACTTGATGAATTAGAAGAAATAAGAGAAAAATATTTACAACATATGGAGAATTATCAGCGAAGATTAGCCCGAGAATATAATAAACGTGTCAAAGTACGCGAATTCCAACCAGGAGATTTAGTTCTGCGAGAGACACCAATATATCAGCGAGAAAATGATGGAAAATTAGCAAAAAAAAATGGGATGGAACTTACATCATTAAGGAGATAGTTGGAACATGAGCTTATAGATTAATGGATCCAGAAGGTAAAGATGTTGGTCATAGATTTGACAGACCATGGAATAGGTTGTACTTAAAAAGATATTATCCGTAAGAAGCTTTGAGAAGTTAGGGATTATGAAAGAATAATTGCAAGATTATTCATACCAAAACAAGATCATGATGTGAGAAACTTTCGCAGAGATAATCACAGAACAATGACATAAAAGAAAGGGGAGAACCTTTATGGCGTACACCATAGTTCGCGAATAAAATTTCGCAAGAGGCAAATGTAAGACCTAAAGTACGTCATATAAGAGGGTACATGTTGCATGTCTCAGGTAAAGGCTACACCGCCACCGGAACCTGAGTCATGGAGATATGGGGTCAATAAAGCCCATCCGGGAGAGGCACCTTGGATTCTCAACTTAAGCATATGACTTAGGTTGGGCGAATAAGGTAATAAGGACTCTCCCAAGGAGTGCAGATCTGATCACGGCGCCGAGGTAAACGGTTGAGTCAAGAGTGACAGGGGCGTTTGAAGTGTACCTTGCCATTCTTGACAAGTCTTGGCTTATACTGCACTCGGCCTGAAGAAAACCCCACTTAGGGTGCAGTCTCATAACCATAAGCTCTATATGTAAAAGGGATAAGAGGCTGCGAAAACAACTGGTTGTTGTTAAGACTTGATGGGAGGAGCTAACCTTGTATGGTAGAAGTACGCCTCCTTGAAGGGGAAACCAGGGAGAGATAAGGGCATCACCCTCCATTAGAGAGATGATAAGTGTCTTAAGACACAAATGTCATGAGGATTTTTATTCGCAAGGGTATTAAGGCTTGTCATATTTGTGCAACAATCCTGAAGAGGCAATAATACAAAAGAAAAAGATAAGACGAGATCAATGGGTTTTCGCATGAAAGTGCGAAGACGTCCTGCGATTTCGTCGCAAGACGGCAATGTCACGGGGCTTTATTTTCGCAAGAATATTTAGGCCTGTCATATTGTCGCAACATTCCTGAAGAGGCCATAATACAAAAGAAAAAGTTAAGGCAAGATCAATGGGTTTTTGCATGAAAATGCAAGGACGTCCTGCGATTTTGTCGCAATGACAAGAGGTGGCATAATAAGACCTTTAATTAGGAAGGAAAAATAAGACCACATGACAAAACAAAATATTATAACAGATTATTTTTCTCAATAAAGATAATGAGAGTAAAGTATTGGAATCAATAAACAAGAAGCATTATCTTTCTCACCAGCAAAATACTAAAAGGGAAAATTGATTCCAAAGTTGGTTGAAGAATATTATTCGCAAAAAGTAATAAAGATAAGACAATTCAAGAAGATAGAACTAGATAAGAATCTCATGCTTCAATATTAATTCCAGTAGAAGGAGATAATAGACGTTCTTCGCCAATGTTCTCATTATCGCAAGCCTCTCCTTCATTTCGATTCTGATCTTCGCCTTGATTAGCACCTTGATTATCGCCAGCAATTACTTCTTCAGAAGAGATTTCTTTTTCATTTTCATTTTGATTAACACCAGCAGATGCTTCCTTAGAAGGAATTTCTTCTTCATATTCCAAGAGATTATCCTCTGCACCACTTTCATAATCATAACCACTATCAGCAGGATGAGGAACTTCATCATCATCTACTTCCAAAGGTTCGATTGATGTAGGAGGAAGAGATTTAGACAATAAAATATCATTTATAAGGACTTCAGCCCGGAGATGAACTTGACGAAGAAGTGCTCTCTGATGATTCCTATCTTGAATATCCTTAAAATAAGAAAGATAATCAAGTCTTCTTTCTGCTTGGTCGCGAGAACCAGTAAGGACAGAGACGAGCAATGCATTTTCTTTGCGAATTTTGGCATATTTAGCCTCCAAAACAGAAATGGAGGAATGAAGATTCTTCTCAGACTCTGCAAAAGGTAGAATACAAAATTTCAATAAGACGAAGAACTCAAAAAGATATGACAAAGAAAAGATAGTTAAGGCAGTCAAACTATTATGACTACCTTCTTTTTGCGAAATAAGATGTTGAATCAAATTCAGACAACTATTCTCCCAATAACCCATCGCATCATCAAATTTATCTCCAACTAAACCTCTAAGTCGAGACTGAAGATTTTTCTCTTTAGAAATAAGAAAGGCATTTTTCTTCGCAAGAGAAGAATAAGATTCTTCTAATTTGGAATATTGTTCTTTAAGTTGGTTCGCCTTTACACTTAAAGCTATTCTACCTTGAATGAGTGTATCTCTTTCAGCAATAGATGACTCCGTTACTTCTTTAAGTTCATTTCTCAAAGAGCGAAGAGATTATTCTTGGTCATCACATACTTTCTGAAGAATGCTAAGTTGTTGCGAAGATATCGCCATCTTGTTTAAACAAGTTCGCTTCTCTTGAGATACGATTTTATTCTCATCTGATAAAGTTTCCATCCCTAAATTAGCTTTAGTTAAAGAATAAGAAAGGCGAGATATTTTATTACTTAATAAATCTTGCCTCTGAACTAATTGGGTATTTTCATTGGTAAGATTATTTATATGATCAAGAGAATATGAATAAAGGTTATCTAATTGGTTGTATTGATCCATCAAAATCTCTTTATCAACATGGGCTTGTTCAACAGCAGATTCAAATTGATATATCTCCATTATTTGTTCTGGTTTAAGGCTTAACATGCGAAAGAGGGATTTCAAGGATAATTAAATATGGGAAGGATAAAACCATTAGAAAGGCAAATTGAAGACACAGATAAGAAATCATACCTGTCAATTCATCATTCTTCTTGCGAAGGTAGTCACGATCCAACAAAACATTCTGAAGCTTTTGATTTTAGAGACGAAGAGCATTACACTCTTTTTCCAAAGTTGCTTGCTAAGCATCTCTGTCAGAACCGAAATATTTACTCAGAATTTCGCAAATACTAGACTTGACAGGATCAATGGAAGACTTCTTTCCATCATCCAAGACTTCAGAAAAAACTTTGAAAGCAATATCTATTCCTTCCACGGTTTCTTTCGAAAAGTGAAGAGGCTCAGGTAGAGAATTAGCAACGATAGAAGGTTGAGAAACATTATCAATAGGAAGAGAAGAAGTTTCATTCACAGGTCGATTCTCCTCTAACCTTTGGTTTTCTTCTCTAAAACCAGGTTAACAATTTAAAGACTTCATTAGGATTGTGAAGCCAGACCGATACTACTTTTATCGTAGTTGTGTGATCTGATCTTGCATCTTCTATACGATTACAATCTTTGATTGGCTTGAGATCGTGAGAGTTCTCCGATAGGCAAGATAAAGAAGTCACAAACATCTTCGTCTCACTGTTTGTGATTCCTCGACGTCCTCTTGTGTATTCAAGTAAGACTGTTGAGAGGTGATTGATTAATCTAGTTTGTTCTTCGGGAATATAAGACCGGATTATCAATTGGTTCCTGTTCACCTTGATTTCATATCTTAAGACGGAACAAAAACCTAGGGTTTTTCTGTGGGAGACAGATTTATCCTTTGATAGACTTTTCTGTGTGAGACAGATTTGTTTATTATCAAGTCTGCGATTTTGGGTTGCAGCAACTCTTGGTTGTGGGTGAGATCAGCTAAGGGAATCAAGTGTGTAGTATCCTGCTGGGATCAGAAGCGTAGGAGTACAAGTGTACCTTGAATTAGTGGGAGACTGATTTGGGTTCAACTATAGTCCAGTCCGAAGTTAGCTTGGAGTAGGCTAGTGTATGTAGCGGCTTAATACAGTGTGTATTCAATCTGGACTAGGTCTCGGGATTTTCTGCATTTGCGGTTTCCTCGTTAACAAAATTTATGGTGTCTGTGTTATTTCATTTTCCGCAATATATTGTTTATCTTTGTAATTGAAATAATACAGATTGTGCGTTAAAGGTTAATCGATTGGAGATCCAACCTTGTGGTTGTCGATTTCATTGATTAACACTTAAAACATTGGTCTTTGGTACCGTCCAAGTTATTCCTTGTATTTGATAAAGACTCGCTATTGTTTTTAGATTGAGTAAAAATAAAATCAAGAGAGAGATATTAACTCCTTGAGATACTTTTATCTAGATTGAGTCTGACTGTCTAGTTGAATCTCTAGCAAAGTATTTCGGAGTTAGTCCATACATATTGCTAAGCGAAATATTGGGTGGTGTTGTTAGACCCCCGCTTTTTCAAAATTAACTTTTGTAGCTCCTATTCCACATGCCTAATCTTCAACATTACTCGAAATATTCGTCACTTCCAAGTACTCCAATGATCCCAAAGGTTGTAAGTTTAGCACCATCATTGTTGAAAATCCGTAGCTATAACAATAAGAAAACAATAGTTCTCAATCATTGTTATACGATGTCATAGTATCATTATACAACGTCAAAGTTCAATTGTATCACAACTTCAACAACAATACTATGGTGATATGTATCACTCCCCCTTAGTCAATACTCCATCTCACATGGAAACCACTCCCCCTTACATAATGATCCGAAAACCATATGTATTTGCAGTGTCATATTAATTCTCCCTCTTTTTGTCAATAAAATTGGTAAAGGTACAAGAACGGGATCCTAATGAAATTTCAGAAAGAGACATTTCATGACCAAAAGAAAGCAAAATATCAACTTTTTCTTTAGATGCAATCATAAAGCCGAAGCTAAATGCATTCATCAAGGAGTTTATAAAGATACAAGATAACCCCTATAATATTCCACGGCCGCACTCCCCACAAAGATCTGGAAATTAAGCGCAAGTTCAAAAAGAACTCTCCCCCATAATATGTCATTCCCAAGGGAACAACAAGAGCGGCCTTAATTTCAAAAGAGAAAAGAAGGATTTCTTTGGACATAAAAAATCACATACAAGTATGAATTTGAATCCAAAGTAATAAATTAACCACAAGAAGTTCATGATTAATTTAACGAAAATGCTCAACACAAGTAAACTTATGGAGACTTAAGAGCGCTCAATTAGATTAATCATAAGTAAACCCATAATTAATCTAATCGAAATACACAATCAAACTAATTACAAAGTAGTCATTTTAATTGGTCATACTAACATAAGAGAGACTATGGACCAATGACTAAGTTAATCATGAAAACAATCAACCCAGTCATGAACGCTCAAACATAAGAAGACTTATGGAGCCATAACTAAATAACCAAACAATATGATTAATTTAGTTGAAAATGCTCGACATAAAGTACCTTACGGAACAACAACGTAGATAATCAAAAATAATCAACTTGGTTGTTTAATGCTCAACATAAGACACTTTACGGTGCCTCGCAGTAATACATAAAATATGGATCAGGGAAGATCAATTACTGCGGAATACACAAGGATTCATTCTATTTTCCATCACTATTTGCATAATGACATTTAATAGACATAATCCTTGCAAACAAAAGATTTTAACCTATCTTCCATAAATAATTGACAATATATAGGCTTAACTTTTGTATTGGTCTAAAGTCCATTCATTCTTTCATCAATACATGCATATCAATTCATGAACGACTTTACTTTTGACAAGATATGGGTCAATCAAGTTCACGGATGCCAACACACATATCCCATAACAATATTGCAATATATAAAACCATAAAGATTAATACTGCAAAAATCATCTTCCAAACAAGTTTAGAATTTAAACCAATAAATCTAAAAACATGAAGATGAAAACGTTGGACATAGCTATGTGTAATCACAATAATGGCTATTCCAACCTCTAGTTATTCTTCTAAACAAAAACAGAAATATAGAAGATTTACTAGATAAACAAACTCCTATAGAGAACATGATCTGAAAAACACTAGATCCGGTTAGCAACCAGAGATTGAACATAGACTAGCTCATCAGATGCTTTCTTCAGTTCGTTTTTCAAAAACTCAAGATTCCTTGTTGCAATTCCGAGTTGTTCACGTACAACTTCAAAATATTGAAGAAGATTTCCTACCAGTTGTGATGATATTTGAACTAGTAGTTTGTTTTCATGATCAATGGCATGAAGGCATGTTATGAAAACAGGATTCTCATGAAACTCGATAGTCTTCCCTTTCTTGACTTCATCATCTTCGTTTCCTCCATTCATTGTGCACACCAAATTGGTAAAACCCTTTGACCTTTCAGAACAGTGTAACACGGTATGACACTCAAGTATATAAATACGTTCCACGGAAAACCCTAGGAAACTTGTACACGTTCATGTGGGTCAGGAGTTCGTGCACTGGTGGTCACGGCCTTAAGATGTGACCAAAAGAAGAATGGAGTTCGAAGTTCATGACAAATAGTTTAGAACCAACTATTTAGAGGAAGTACATGCAAACAAAAAAAATCTCAAGGACAAAAGATCATGATCATCTACAAGAGAGAAACTGGAGCGAAGCTCAACAGAATTTAAAAAAAAAAACAAGAAGAAGAGAAAAATACAACCTCGACAGCACTTCTCAAGACACACTTCTTGAGAACAATGAGCATCCTTCTTAAATTAAAAGAGGGATGATGTATTGGGCAGTCATGGTGTATTAGGATGAGCATTTTGCTCATTAATTTTGACTTCTTCTTTTTCTCCTTCAGAAGGATTTAGAGACAAATCACATGACATAGTTTAAGGAGTTTTATTAAGAGACGAACTAGGAGTACCTGAGGCAATCGCGTTCCATGATTTTTTGATGCCCCGTTTGAGTCTGTTTATGCTTACCTTTAGTTTTGAGACTCGATTATTGATATGTAAGCAATCTGGAGCTGAATTCTTGGAATTGCGGCCTTCTCCAGGGATAGACAAGAACCTTGATTTTTATTTCTTTCTCTTATGTCTTTTCCTCTTTTCAAAGTTATTTAAGAAGTCAGTTACTCTTCGACCATTCTTCCTTCTCCCATTTTTTGTTTCAAAAGCACAATTAAGAAAAGACTTATCATAGTAGTTTTCTTGATTGTCGAAAGTGTCTTTTACTCCAATAATGTGAGAGAGCGGTTTGATAGCTTCTTTAGACATCCATGCAAGCATGTTGTGAAGTTTTTCATTCCTTAAACGAAACCGACATCTTCGCTCAGAATGTCCTTTTTTTCCGCAGAAATATCAGTTAAAGGATTTATTCTTAACCGTTCTCGTGTGAGTAGATTTTGAAGAAGTAGACTCCTTGTTTTTAGGTGCATTACCAGCTTCAAAAGTTTTTTCACATGATGAATTATCAATAGCCTTAACAAAGTTGATCTTACCAGTTTTTGGAGCGTCTATTCCTTTATAGCCCAGGCCACGTGTATCACGATGTTCTTTACATGATCCAATCATAGAAGACAATTTTGTAGAGATAGAATTGAATCTTCTCACACTCTCTTCAAGTGATTTCACTTCATCAAGAGCAGCTGCAAGGTAAGTCTCCAAGGATTTTTTTTGGCAAGAAGACTAAGTTCTTTGTCATCAAAACATTTTTTTTGAGATTCATATCTTGCTTCAGATTCTGCAAGTTTCTTTTCCAACAAGAAGTATTTTTGATAAAGATTATCACATTCAAGTGACTTCATATGTAGGTTTTCCTCAGAATCCTTGAGGATCGATTCGTTAGAACGATTCTAAAAATAAATACCTGCGTAACATCTTCTCAACTTCTTGTTTTCTCGACAGAGAGGAGTCAGAAGAGGTGAGAGATGAGAAGTTGTAACTTTCTTCACATTCCATGAATCCATAAACTTAACATACTTTGGGACTTCCTCATCAACCTCTCTATCAATATATGAATCACCTTCATCAGAAAGTTCATCCAACTGTTCTTCTAGGAGAGTTTCTCAATCAGCTGTTTTTACATCAAGATAATGTTTAGATATTGACATAGATGTGACAGTTCTCTCAAGTAAATCCAAGCTTTTAGAAACATCTGGTAATTTCTGAACTGGTATGTTATTAGAGATAGATTCGTCCATAATCAGATCGCTACAAACACAAACTTGTAAGGTCTTGAACGTGTTTGCCTGCTCTGATACCAATTGAAAAAGCGGGGATCTAACAACCACACCCAATATTTCGCTTAGAAATCTGTATGGACAAACTCCAATATAATTTCTAGAGAATCAACTGGACAGTCAGAATCAGTCTAGATTAAAAGTATATCAAAGAGTTTATATCGCAGTCTCTCGATTTGATCTTTACTCAAGCAAATAGAAATTTGTGAGTCTTTATCAAAGAGAGATAACTTGGATGGTACCAAATACCAATATCCAAGTGTCAATCAATTTAAATCAACAACCAAAAAGGTCGGATATTCTAATTGATTGAACAACGCACAACCTGTGATATTTCAATTATATAAACAAATATAATGCGGAATAAAAATAACACAGACACCAGAATTTTGTTAACGTGGAAATCACAAATGCAGAAAAACCCCGGGACCTAGTCCAGATTGACCACACACTGTATTAAGCCGCTACAGACACTAGCCTACTCCAAATTAACTACGGTCTGGACTGTAGTTGAACCCCAATCAATACCACACTGATCCAAGGTACAGTTATGCTCATGTGCCTCTGATCCCAGCAGGATACTGCGCATTTGATTCCTGATTATAGATTTTTTCGTGGGTTGTAGTAATAAAGGTTCGAACTCTAAGACTTGTGAAGGTAAAGGATTTTTTTAGACTTATAAAAATATATATACAAAATATTAACAATTTTGGGCGAGAGGTAACCAAGACACTAGATTCCACTACTACGCAAGATTGAATGATAAATATTTCAAAACTCTATTCAATTCTTAAGTCCTCTTTTATCTTTAATTCACTATCAATCATACAAATTCTCAAACATTATTTGTAAACCTTAAGCATAGATTATCAAGAGATTAAACCAAGCATAACCTATCAAACTGAATAACAAATAATTAAGACAATCATTCAAACAATTTAAAACTCTGCAAAAGCAGCGATTAGGTGAATTATATAATTAAATGAAATAGTTACCCATTTATGTTGCGTGAATAGCTTCCTCCATTGCCTTGGTTACGAGGGAATTAACTCATCATGTTGGAAAACCTCTCAAAATATTTTATTAAGCTCAATTGATGTTTACAATAAAGAGAAAGATAAGTAAATGTTCTAAAACAGAATTCTGCGACCCACAGAAGGCGTCCAAAATGAACGACAAAGCTGAGGTGCTGTTGTCGCTGAAACGCTACGACCCACACCTACGACCAACGGACGTGAGTCATTCACTGTTGATAAACGACTGCTGCTGCGAGTCCGTTCTTCGTGTTCTTGGTGTTCTTCATCAGCAGCAGCAGCAGCAGCAGAGTTTGATCAACTCTTGATTTCTGCGTCTGTGGCTCTCCTCTCTTCTCCCAAATCTCGACAGCCTCTCTAGTACTCCCAGGGAACATATTTATACACATACAGCTCGTTGAATCTCCCTCAATTACTCCATATAATTCTCTTTAACTCGGCAGTAAAGAAAAATATTCTTGGGAATATTTTCTTTCCATTCTTGCTCTGGTACGCATAGATTTCCATCCTGGTCACTCTATAAGTGCTTAAACACGACCCAAAACGTTTCTAGAGCCCTCATGCATGAGAAGAACACGCTCAAATCTTCTCCAATCCCGTGTCCAACCCGTGTTTCCCTGTTTTGCTTCCGTGAATTGTACAGCTAATTATGGCCAAATTTGATCGAACCAAAAGCCCAAAACGTGTTCCTTATCCTATATCACATCTTCTTACCAAGTTTGAGCCATTGAATCGCACCACAACACCTTCATTTTGTCGATTGAAATTCTGCCAGTTGATGAACCAATTTTCCCGCCAAAAAGTTTATTTGAATTTGAGAAGAAGGTGCCCCTTATCCAGAGTGCTGGGGTGCGAATAGTAATTTGGGTGGAAATAGTAATTTTGGGGTGGAAATGATAATTTTTCTGGGATCCTCCGGTACATTTCTGGGACGTTTCCGGTGCATTTCTGGGGTGCCTTTCAGTGCATTTCTCCGGGGTGTAAAACATTACTTATTGAGCAACTCTTTCTACACAAGGGGTATTTCTCCAAAAACACCTAAACAAACATAAAAACACCACAATAAGCAAAAATGGGTACTAACAAAATACACAAAAGAGATGAAAATAGACACATAAATGCGTCTATCAAGTCTTAGTCTAGATATTTAGGCACCCTGATTCTAGCACAATTCACATAGTGATAAGAAATTTGCACGCGCACGATCTACCAATACATGTATGGCCTCGATCTTCAAGGTGTTTGATAGGAAGTTACGATTGACAATCACTTTAGAATACTGAACGAAACTTGACTAGCTTGTTCTTTGGTTGGTTGGGATAGAAGGTGGAGGTTACATTAAGAAAGACAACCATCGAATTTAACTGGGTGCATCAAAAAGGGCTACCTCTTGCAAAGTGTCATGTAATCTTTTGTTTCTTTTTGTTATGTATCAAAAGTGTTTCCTTGTAAAAAAAAAAAAAAAAAAAAAAAAAAAAAAAAAAAAAAAAAAAAAAAAAAAAAAAAAAAAAAAAAAAAAAAAAAAAAAAAAAAAAAAAAAAAAAAAAAAAAAAAAAAAAAAAAAAAAAAAAAAAAAAATCAGAAAAATACCAAAAAAATCAAGTATTTATCAATTCCATCATCTCTTGTTCCAAAAATAAAAGAGATTTGTCAATGTAAATAAGAGTCATGTAAATAGTCATCTTTTGTTGTTTCATTGTAATAAGCAAGGAAGGGTGTATGCCATTGATGTACAACGCGAGTAATTGTGAAATACCTCCAACTCATTCACAATTCTCGTAAAGTCCGGACAGCTAGCTAGATTTCGACCTCAGTTCTTAGCCTGAGAAACTATCTCTTGGTGATTAGTAGTCATAACTTCAGATCTTTCTTTACACATGTGTAGATACACTTTACACTCTTATCACATGTCCTTATTTGTTATCAGTGCTAGGATTGTGCCTTGATAGCTAGATTGACATCTCCATTTTGCTGTGAGCTTAAACTGTTTTGCACATGTCACGTTTGATGGAATCTGAGCTTATATTTTGACCTAGAACTTTGTAGGTACGTTCTAAGCAAACCTTCACGAGACTTCAACTCGTCCACTAGGGACACTTAGTGGTTTAAAAGGCTTAGTGCATACGCTAAATGCACTCGAGAGACCAGCGACAGTGGTATAGTTAGGATTTCCTTAGTTTTGTTTTACTTGAGGACAAGTAAAATTCAGGTTTGGGGGTATTTGATGAGTGCCAAATATTGTATATATTTATCCCTTTTTGTTGGCATTTTAACTCATCTTTTGTGCATTAATTCTACATTTTATCCCATATTCTGTATTTTCATTGTTTTCAAGAATAAATATTTTTATTAATTAATTTTGCATTTTTAGGTAGTAAATAAAGTTCGGATGAGTCGTGGAGCGAAAAGAGCAGAAAAGTAATGAAAAGCCGGGAGAAATTACGCAAGGAAGCCGCGAAGAATGGTGCGCACAACCTCATTTTCTACACACAAAAGTGCCTCCGTTCTCAGCCATCAGATCAGTTCTCAGAAGCATCCGACGGTCGCTCCTTCATAGATCATCAAAATCGGATGTCTCTGCCGAGCACCACAGCGCTGAAATTCCAAGCCTTCAGATTAGATGGTAGTTGAATCCAACGGTCGCTCCAATGCCTGTTCATCAAATCCCGATGATTCCGCCTTACACTACAGTACCTAACTCCATCTGGTGCCGTTAACTTCGTTGCACCTCAGAATCCGACGGTCGCTTCACACATCCTTCCATCTATCCGTTCGATTCCACTCAGAACCAATGATCCAACATCTCAGATTCGCCAACATCTAAATTTGATATCCCGCCTCACACAGTAGCAGACTATACCTATACCCTGACCCGACCCATTCTTCTCCTCTTTCTTTCTTCTCCTCCACCCGACAGTAGCTCTGCAACTGCAACTGCACCTCCCCTCTCTGCCATGCCGCTGTCGCTTACACCACCATCACCTCCACAGTTCTGTCACCTCCACAGTTCTGCCACCACCACCAGTTCCATCACTGCCACTACCATCCCCAACACCCTAGCCTAGCTATTTTCTTCATCTCACAACCTCTGAAACCCTAGGTTTTGGGGTGAGTAAAATAGCTAGAAATTAGGGGACAATAGGAGAAGGAAAAGCATCAGAGAAACATCAAGAAGCATGGGTCGAGCAAATTTTGGAGTTTGGAAGCTAAATTTTGGGTAATAATTTAAACCCTAATTGTACTGTTGAGTGAGGACATTTGGGGAAAATGGGTGTAAACCCTAATTTGCTAATTTAGGTATAAATAGAACTGATGTATGAGATGTAAAACTTGTACTTGGACTAGCCAAGTTTCCACCCAATTTGGGTTAGGTTAATTCCAATGTTAAATTGCACTGTTAGTTTTTGATGCTCCTGTTAACTTTCATTGCCCCTGTTAGTTGCATTTTCACTCTTAATTGCATTTGTTGTTATGTTAGTTTGCAATGTTATGTTAGTTTACTCACTGTTAATCACTGTTATGCTCAATGTTAGTTTGCCTAGTTACTCACTGTTACTCACTGTTATGCTGTTTGTCATGTTCTAAACTATCATGCTAGGGACTTGATGAATCTCTAATGTCTTATTGTATAGTACATTGATCACATTGCTTTAGAAGGCTAAGCAGGTTTAGGAAAAACTTGAACTTAGCTCATCATCACCTCACTTTCACAATGTATGCCAAGTATACTTTGTAGTTAGGTTCATGAGCTGCTGATAAGCTGCAACTCAAGCTGAATTCATAATCCCTTGACTAGTTGTGCTGTAGAAAGACAATTAGTGCTTTGGAAATAATACCATAGTTGTGTTTAACTTTCTATAGGAGAATACATAGTAAAAGTTAGAGTGAATTCAACCCCTAGTTCCCATCCATAATCAACCTTCCCTGTCATCCATAAATCCATCTTCAACTGTTAGTCTTGTTTTCTTTCACTTGTTTGTTTCATCTGCATTTTCTGTTTTGCATTTTCTTTACTACTTGCTTCCCCTCCTGCCACTTCTGTTGCATTTCTTCTACTGTTGCAATTGCTGCTGCAGCACTTGTGCTGCTGTGCTTTCCCTTGCTGCTGCCACTTCTTCTGTTGCTGCTGTAGCTTCCTCTGCTGCTGCTGCCTTTCTTGCACTGCTGCTGCCACTCCTTGCCTTGTGCTGCTGTTGCAGTACTGCCTTCTTTTCTTGGCCCTGTGCACTGCTGCTTCCTCTCCTGCTGCCATTCTTTGTTGCAGCTGTTGTTTTCCCTTGTTGCAGCACTGTTGTTAGCCCAGCTGCTACTGCTTGCATCTGCTCTGCTGTGCACTCAAGCCCAAAGCTCACTTCCAAAAGCCCAGAGCACAATTTGAGCCCAACTGTAAGACCAAAACCAAAGCCCAGTTCATTAAGGCCCAAGTCAAATTCATTGTTAAGGCCCAGCCCAATTCATAAGTGAACAACTGAGCACAAGACTCAGTTCACTGTAAGGCCAGAGCCTAGTGAACTGTTAAGCCCAAGTCATAGTTGAACTGTTGAGCCCAAAGCTCAATCCAGTTTCTAGAACCAAAGCCCATTTGCACTTCAAAGATAACTGAGCCCAAGCTCAGTTCATTTTATCTTTAACAAACCCACTAAGCCCAATTCATTCAAAGGGCATTCAAACCCATTAGTACTCAAAGCCCAATCTAAGCCAAAAGGCTTCTAAGTCCAAAGCAAACTAGAAACCCAATTAGCTAAAACACTTCCGAAACACACCCGATCTCTGTGGATCGACCCGTACTTGCACGAACTACAACTGACGACCGTGCACTTGCGGTATTACTGTAGGCCCGTTTTTATCGCATCATTTTTATACACTCTTCCGGACCTGCCAATCCCCAATTAACAGCAAAATTAGGGTTTGTAAAAAAATACAATTAAACCCAAAATTGGTTCACCTAACCTTCTGATAACAACCCAATCAACCAACCCATGCTTCAATTAGACGTACAATCATGTTCCCCCAATTATCCCCAAATTATGAAATTAGGGTTTATAAGAAATAGAAATTAGGTTTACCTAATCACTGCAAACTCTTGATAGCTCTCACCCATGCTTCCTTACGGTCTTCTGATGCTTCCCACGCCTCCAATTGCTCTCCTAACTCACCTAATTTACCAATTTTTCACACGTTAGGGTTTTGAGAAAAACGTGTATAAAAATGGGAAATTAGGTGGCTAGATAGGTTGTAATGATGGTAGTGGAGATGGGTTATGGCGTTTGGTTGATTTGAGAGGAGATGGTGGTGGTTGAGGTGGTGGTTGAGCGGGGCAGGGTAAGGTGGCGGTCATGGCAGGAGCAGAGCTCGACTGCTCGAAGGAGGAAGATGAGACTTTGGGTAAGGTCTGTTTGGTTTGATGGGTATAGGGTTAGGTTGTTTGAGTGTGAAGCGGGCTCATCAGATTTCGATGTCTTGCGATGCTTAGCCGTGGGATGTGGAGATGAAGATTGATCTAACGGATAAAAGTGAAGATGCTGGCAGCGACCGTTGGATGCAGATATACAACGAAATTAACGGCGCCAGATGGAGTTAGGTGTTGTAGTGTTAAGCGGAAGTATCTGGGTTTGATGCGCAGGCAAAGAAGCGATCGTTGGATTCAACTACAATCTAATCTGAAGGCTTGGAATTTCAGCGCTGTGGTGCTTGGCAGAGACTTCAGATTTTGATGCTCTATGAAGGAGCGACCGTCGGATGCTTCTGAGAACTGATCTGATGGCTGAGAACGGAGGCGTTTTTGTGTGTAGAAAATGAGGTTGTGTGCACCATTCTTCGCGGCTTCCTTGCGTGATTTCTCCCGGCTTTTCACTACTTCTCTGCTCTTTTTCGCTCCGCGACTCATCCGAACTTTATTTATTACCTAAAAATGCAAAATTAATTAATAAAAATATTTATTCTTGAAAACAATGAAAATACAGAATATGGGATAAAATGTAGAATTAATGCATAAAAGATGAGTTAAATTGCCAACAAAAAGGGATAAATATATACAATATTTGGCACTCATCAAATACCCCCAAACCTGAATTTTACTTGTCCTCAAGTAAAACAAAACTAAGGAAATCCTAACTATACCACTGTCGCTGGTCTCTCGAATGCATTTAGCGTATGCACTAAGCCTTTTAAACCACTAAGTGTCCCTAGTGGACGAGTTGAAGTCTCGTGAAGGTTTACCAGAGGTGTGCCTACAAAACCTAGGTCAAAATATAAGCTCAGATTCCATCAAATGTGACATGTGCAAAACAGTTAAGCTCACAGCAAAATGGAGATGTCAATCTAGCTATCGAAGGCACAATCCTAGCACTGATAACAAAAAAATACATGTGATAAGAGTGTAAAGTGTATCTACACATGTGTAAAGAAAGATCTGAAGTTATGACTACTAATCACCAAGAGATAGTTTCTCAGGCTAAGAACTGAGGTCGAAATCTAGCTAGCTGTCCGGACTTTACGAGAATTGTGAATGAGTTGGAGGTATTTCACAATTGCTCGCGTTGTACATCAATGGCATACACCCTCCTTGCTTATTACAACGAAACACAAAAGAACTCTTTACATGACTCTTATTTACATTGACAAATCTCTTTTTATTTTTGGAACAAGAGATGATGGAATTGATAAATACTTGATTTTTTTTTTTTTTTTTTTTTTTTTTTTTTTTTTTTTTTTTTTTTTTTTTTTTTTTTTTTTTTTTTTTTTTTTTTTTTTTTTTTTTTTTTTTTTTTTTTTTTTTTTTTTTTTTTTTTTTTTTTTTTTTATGGTATCTCAATCACTCTAATTCACCCTAGCATTGGTAACAACTTGAATCGCGGGCCCCACCTATCACTTAGAGAAACATAGTTTAAAAACAAAATAAAATAAAAATAGAAGTGAAAAGGACTCAACGAGATATGGTGAAACTATCATGTTATTTCTAACACCTGAGCTCTGTGCTTTTATGAATAGACTCTTTAGATGTTTCCATCTATTCAGATTGGTTCCTCAACTCCTACAACCAAAATGCTTCCATCCACTTAGATTGGTTAGTGTCATCCTAAATACGCATAAATTTCTAGGCTCTGGAGTTTATTTATTGCAACTAAAAAGTTTCTCCCATACCCCCAAACTTAAATCTAACATTGTCCTCAATGTTCTAAAGATGAAACTAAAAGCATGAACAAGGAGAAACTGTTACCATTTGAAGCAAAAAGAGTTAAGGAAGGATATTACCGTGTTGCATGAGATTGGGTTACCTCCCAAGAAGTGCTAAGTTTAAAGTCTTCAGCCAGACGTAGGAAAGGTTTAGTCAACTCGAACCGTATAACAGTAGCCGGAATAACTGTGGGTCTTTAAAACCAAAAAGAGCTGACAAAAGGAAACTGCAGTGAACCAACGAAATGAAAAACACTAGCATGCCCTTACCTAGTTTCCTGATAACTATCGCTAATTGTGGTTCAGGTTCAGGTTCTATGAAAGGGTCTAAATAGAATATTTTCATTGGATGTGTTTCTTCATAGGTTGGATCCAAATTATTAGGTCTTAGAGTCTGTAAAAACTCAAATACGAACTTAGAATCACGAAGTAATAACCTAAATAATTGCGGATCCTCTAAGTCAATCAGATATGACTTACAAAGTTGACCACAGTGAGAGTAGTGGTCATTCTTAGGAAAATGTGTCGATTCTATTAACCTAAAGTACTTAGGCTTAGTCTCAGAACTTAATATTCGACTCATTTGAAACGTTCCCACAGTTGGAAGAAAACTATTTGGTAGGAAAACAAAGTCAATCTGAGTATCATAGCCTGGGCAAACCACATCAACCAGAGGATGGGTTTCTAATAACTGAACTTTTTTCAGGACATCATTAGGTTCGGTAAACCTAGTATGAAGATAATCTTGTAAGATGGTTAAGGAATGGATATTAAGTCCTATGTGAGGGGACTTTCTGAGAGTTAAAGGTAAAGCACTAGGAAAGTGATAATCACCCCCAAACTTAGAGTTTTCAGTGTCTCTAGATAGACTAGTCACAATCTCCCTAATATCTAGATCATCAGATTCTTGGAAGTGGTCAATTAATTCTTCTAAGTTTTTATCAGGTAGTGCATCTTTACTCATCTCTACGAGTCTATGTTCTTCATTCAAGATTATTGTTTCTGAGTCGCTAGACTCTAAAACAGCATTTTCAGAATAAACCCGTTCCTCTAAACCACTATCGGCTTCGTAATCAAAAGGAAATACTACATCGTCTAAAACGGTGGTATTCCTAATCAAATCCTCATCCTCTTGAATATGTGAATAATCATAAAAATTATTTGGATTTGAAGTAGAAATAATATAATCACTATAAAGCTCAATTGGATTACTAGATTCCTGATCACTATGCCTACATATTTCAGATTCTTCATCACTACTATCCTCATCATCATAATAGTACGAAGATGATTGAACCTTATCTAAATAAGTAGTGTTACCAATTATAACCTCGTTCTCTTGATTGTGTAAATAACTATCTTCATTCTCAAGGGTATTATTGGATACACTATATTGGCAATTCAAGTAATTTCGAGCAATTCTTTCGTTCGTCTCAGCTATCCGCTTGAGGTGGTCTTCTAAAGAAGGTTCATTCATCATTGTTGTTCTTTCGTCTATAATTATACTATTCATCTCAGCTAACTTACGCGTCGACTCAGCTAACTTACGTGTTGACTCTAATAAAGAGGAATTATCAGAAGGATCATAAAAAGGACTACTTTTCAATAGTTTGATTGTATCCTCTAGAGACGAAGAACTAGTACTATAATCTTCTTGCTCGTAAGACTGATGCATGTGTGGATAGTAATTGGGCTCACCAGGGTATGACCCATATCCTTCCAAAGGATGGCGTTCCCAACCACTATTCCCAACATGGTCATAAAAAGGATGATGTCCATAATCAAAATCAGGTCGATACTCATTGTATTGGCTTCTATCATACCAGTTCGACATTATTAATTGCAGGGGAATTCTACACAATCACAAACAAGGCCGACTCGACTCCACCAAAACAAACCTAAAGATTTCTAGCAAACAAAAAGCATGATGGCTCCACTTAGATTGTTTCTAGACCAGCTTCTATCTTTCGAAAGGGAATTCGTTGCAATTTGAGCAAACCCCTCTGGAATCAATCCGAGTCAAAGTAATTTGAATTGAGGCGAGGGAAGCTCAGTGGAGCTTTGATACCCAAGGCCTCACCGCTATCACAAGGCAGCGCAGTCACGCATTCAACTCACAGAAACCGTCATGAACTTTGGAGTGTGCTTAAAGAGCAACCAATATTTTTCGAACGAGTTTCCTATTAAGCTCGTTACCCTATCGGTCTCGTTCTATTCCAAATTTTAAAGCTTAGGTTCGCGTTCGGTTTCGTTTTCCTAAGGCGGGCAAGAAGAGAACGGTGATGAAATCCGAACCCTTATCTTGTTTAGGCCAGGCCTTGCCCTTTACTAGGAAAATAAAGACAGTCCGGTTCGTCCTCAAACAATTATCACCTTAAGGCAGACAGTAACCCGCTTGCAGGAGATTCGCGGGTGTTTCGATTGGACTTACCTCCCGTACCAGACGGGCGATGAACCGTTGTCGTCGACTCGGGCCACGACTCCTATGTCGTGTGCGAACCCGAGGGGCCGAGACGATATAGTAATCGTCGTCCTTCCCTGCAAACAGTTTGTATTTAATTTTTTTTTTTTTAATTTATAACCCTTCCGTAGGGTTTTAAAAATAATGTCCAAAGTCCAGAATAAAGTCCAAATAAAAAAGAAAGTCCAAAATAAAAAAAATTACAGTTTTCCTCACACACTCTAAAAAAAAAAATTAAAAATTAAATCCTAAAATTGTCCTTTTTTCTTCTCTTTTCGCTTTTCGCTTTAAGCTTTTTCCTCTCCAAGTCCTTAGTGCTCCACTTCGAACCTGTAAATCAAAGACAAAAAGACAAAGTAAAAAGGAACAAATAATTCTAAAAAAAAATAGTAAACCTAAAAAAAAAAAATTCTACCTAAGCACAAATCCGCGTCGGCGGCGCCAAAATGATTAAAGATTTAATGGGGGTTGTAGTAATAAAGGTTCGAACTCTAAGACTTGTGAAGGTAAAGGATTTTTTTAGACTTATAAAAATATATATACAAAATATTAACAATTTTGGGCGAGAGGTAACCAAGACACTAGATTCCACTACTACGCAAGATTGAATGATAAATATTTCAAAACTCTATTCAATTCTTAAGTCCTCTTTTATCTTTAATTCACTATCAATCATACAAATTCTCAAATATTATTTGTAAACCTTAAGCATAGATTATCAAGAGATTAAACCAAGCATAACCTATCAAACTGAATAACAAATAATTAAGACAATTATTCAAACAATTTAAAACTCTGCAAAAGCAGCGATTAGGTGAATTATATAATTAAATGAAATAGTTACCCATTTATGTTGCGTGAATAGCTTCCTCCATTGCCTTGGTTACGAGGGAATTAACTCATCATGTTGGAAAACCTCTCAAAATATTTTATTAAGCTCAATTGATGTTTACAATAAAGAGAAAGATAAGTAAATGTTCTAAAACAGAATTCTGCGACCCACAGAAGGCGTCCAAAATGAACGACAAAGCTGAGGTGCTGTTGTCGCTGAAATTCTACGACCCACACCTACGACCCACGGACGTGAGTCATTTCCACTGTTGATAAACGACTGCTACTGCGAGTCCGTTCTTCGTGTTCTTGGTGTTCTTCATCAGCAGCAGCAGCAGCAGAGTTTGATCAACTCTTGATTTCTGCGTCTGTGGCTCTCCTCTCTTCTCCCAACTCTCGACAGCCTCTCTAGTACTCCCAGGGAACATATTTATACACCTACAGCTCGTTGAATCTCCCTCAATTACTCCATATAATCTTCATTACTCGGTGTTTAAAGAAAATATTTTCCGAATATTTTCTTCCCTGAAATGATTCTCCACGCGTAAACAGCCTCTGATACTCCCTTATTTAGCTTCTACACGGTCCAAAAGTGTGCTAGAGTCCTCCATGCATCATCATAACACGTCCGAATCCCTCAAAAAATCCTCTCAAACCCGTGACTGCCATGTTCTCTGATGATGACTTGTTTAGCCGATTCTAGCCAAATTCGATCAATTCTGACACACATAATGTATTCCTTAAGCTATATCACATCTTCCTACCAATTTTTAGCCATTGAATCGCACCACAACACCTTCATTTTGTTGATTGAAAATCTGCCAGAGAGAGAATATATTTTCCCGCCAAAAATGAAATTTGAATTATGAGAAGAAAAGTGTCCTCCCCCTAATCCTGTACGGGTGTCCCTTTAGCAATTGGGGTGAAAATAGTAATTTTTCTGGGTTCCTCCGGTACATTTCTGGGACGCTTCCGGTGCATTTCTGGGGTGCCTTTAGTACTTTTCTCCGGGGTGTAAATCATCACTTTTTTGAGCTCATTTCGCCGCAAAGGCTTATTTCTCTAAAAACATCTACAAAAACACAAAATAACACAATAAGTACTTAATCGAGTCTAACAATACAGAATATTGAGAACAAAATAGACACATAAATGCGTCTATCAAATATCCCCAAACTTATTATTTGCTAGTCCTCGAGCAAAATTTATTCTTGAAAAGTGACCGAGTTAATCTCGGGTGGGTTTATCAGAGGTGTACCCACAAAAACCAATACTCCAGACCCTAGCTATCTACGCAGAACCTTGGAAAGCACTAAAGAACCTCCTTGGTTGGCATACAATTATTGACTCTAAGAGGAAGAACCCTGATGCGAAATTCCAATTGGTGTACACGAGTTTGCACTCAAGCATACTAAAATTCATATAAGTGACAGAGCTCTACTAAGATAGTTTCACGATGGACATCATACTCGGAGTCAGACTAATCACATGAAAAGATTAAGAAGATGGAAAAAGAAAAATGTAGATGGTTGAAAAGTGAACGGTGTTTCCCATATCTGTCTGAAGGCCTCTGCCAAGATGAACCTAACCTAAATGACTGAGATACCGGTCTGACTAATATTAACACACTGGCATATACAAGGGAACCAGTGGTCAATAACTTAAATTTATATCAACAAACTGGCAAATACAAGGGAACCAGCAGTTGACTACACATAACAATAACCATTTTTTTTTTTTTTAACTTAACGGCATGAATAGATCTTTTGGATCCAAGCGCATGCTTCTTGTCAGCAGATTACACGATAGTTCCCACGGGTCCTGCATTCCACGCTTGCTTAGGCGACGGAAACAGGGAGAACACACGCATATTGCTATCCAAGTGTTAATACTTATTCCGATTGGTCTAACTGGTCCGGTCTTTTTTTTTTTTTTTTTTAAAAGGTAACTCAGTCACTCTATTTCACCCTAGCAAAGGTAACAACTTGAATCGTGTGCCCCACCAAATCACTTGAAATAAAAGAAAACTAAAAATAGAAAGTGAAAAGGACTCGACAAGATATGGCGAAACTATCATGTTATTTCTAACACCTGAGCTCTGTGCTTTTATGAATAGACTCTATAGATGTTTCCATCTAGTCAGATTGGTTCCTCAACTCCTAAAACAAAAATGTTTCCATCCACTTAGATTGGTTAGTGCTATCCTTAATAGGCGTAAATTTCTAGGCACTGGAGTTTATTTATTATGCAACTAAAAAGTTTCTCCCATACCCCCAAACTTAAATCTAACATTGTCCTCAATGTTCTAAAGATGAAACTAAAAGCATGAACAAGGAGAAACTGTTACCACTTGAAGCAAAAGAGATAAGGAAGGATATTACCGTGTCGCAAGAATATTGGGTTACCTCCCAAGAAGTGCTAAGTTTAAAGTCTTCAGCCAGACGTAGGAAAGGTTTAGTCAACTCGAACCGTATAACAGTAGCCGGAATAACTGTGGGTCTTTAAAACCAAAAAGAGCTGACAAAAGGAAACTACAGTGAACCAACGAAATAAAAAACACTAGCATGCCCTTACCTAGTTTCCTGATAACTATCGCTAATTGTGGTTCAGGTTCAGGTTCTATGAAAGGGTCTAAATAGAATATTTTCATTGGATGTGTTTCTTCATAGGTTGGATCCAAATTATTAGGTCTTAGAGTCTGTAAAAACTCAAATACGAACTTAGAATCACGAAGTAATAACCTAAATAATTGCGGATCCTCTAAGTCAATCAGATATGACTTACAAAGTTGACCACAGTGAGAGTAGTGGTCATTCTTAGGAAAATGTGTCGATTCTATTAACCTAAAGTACTTAGGCTTAGTCTCAGAACTTAATATTCGACTCATTTGAAATGTTCCCACAGTTGGAAGAAAACTATTTGGTAGGAAAACAAAGTCAATCTGAGTATCATAGCCTGGGCAAACCACATCAACCAGAGGATGGGTTTCTAATAACTGAACTTTTTTCAGGACATCATTAGGTTCGGTAAACCTAGTATGAAGATAATCTTGTAAGATGGTTAAGGAATGGATATTAAGTCCTATATGAGGGGACTTTCTGAGAGTTAAAGGTAAAGCACTAGGAAAGTGATAATCACCTCCAAACTTAGAGTTTTCAGTGTCTCTAGATAGACTAGTCACAATCTCCCTAATATCTAGATCATCAGATTCTTGGAAGTGGTCAATTAATTCTTCTAAGTTTTTATCAGGTAGTGCATCTTTACTCATCTCTACGAGTCTATGTTCTTCATTCAAGATTATTGTTTCTGAGTCGCTAGACTCTAAAACAGCATTTTCAGAATAAACCCGTTCCTCTAAACCACTATCGGCTTCGTAATCAAAAGGAAATACTACATCGTCTAAAACGGTGGTATTCCTAATCAAATCCTCATCCTCTTGAATAGGTGAATAATCATAAAAATTATTTGGATTTGAAGTAGAAATAATATAATCACTATAAAGCTCAATTGGATTACTAGATTCCTGATCACTATGCCTACATATTTCAGATTCTTCATCACTACTATCCTCATCATCATAATAGTACGAAGATGATTGAACCTTATCTAAATAAGTAGTGTTACCAATTATAACCTCGTTCTCTTGATTGTGTAAATAACTATCTTCATTCTCAAGGGTATTATTGGATACACTAGATTGGCAATTCAAGTAATTTCGAGCAATTCTTTCGTTCGTCTCAGCTATCCGCTTGAGGTGGTCTTCTAAAGAAGGTTCACTCATTATTGTTGTTCTTTCGTCTATAATTATACTATTCATCTCAGCTAACTTACGCGTCGACTCAGCTAACTTACGTGTTGACTCTAATAAAGAGGAATTATCAGAAGGATCATAAAAAAGACTACTTTTCAATAGTTTGATTGTATCCTCTAGAGACGAAGAACTAGTACTATAATCTTCTTGCTCGTAAGACTGATGCATGTGTGGATAGTAATTGGGCTCACCAGGGTATGACCCATATCCTTCCAAAGGATGGCGTTCCCAACCACTATTCCCAACATGGTCATAAAAAGGATGATGTCCATAATCAAAATCAGGTCGATACTCATTGTATTGGCTTCTATCATACCAGTTCGACATTATTAATTGCAGGGGAATTCTACACAATCACAAACAAGGCCGACTCGACTCCACCAAAACAAACCTAAAGATTTCTAGCAAACAAAAAGCATGATGGCTCCACTTAGATTGTTTCTAGACCAGCTTCTATCTTTCGAAAGGGAATTCGTTGCAATTTGAGCAAACCCCTCTGGAATCAATCCGAGTCAAAGTAATTTGAATTGAGGCGAGGGAAGCTCAGTGGAGCTTTGATACCCAAGGCCTCACCGCTATCACAAGGCAGCGCAGTCACGCATTCAACTCACAGAAACCGTCATGAACTTTGGAGTGTGCTTAAAGAGCAACCAATATTTTTCGAACGAGTTTCCTATTAAGCTCGTTACCCTATCGGTCTCGTTCTATTCCAAATTTTAAAGCTTAGGTTCGCGTTCGGTTTCGTTTTCCTAAGGCGGGCAAGAAGAGAACGGTGATGAAATCCGAACCCTTATCTTGTTTAGGCCAGGCCTTGCCCTTTACTAGGAAAATAAAGACAGTCCGGTTCGTCCTCAAACAATTATCACCTTAAGGCAGACAGTAACCCGCTTGCAGGAGATTCGCGGGTGTTTCGATTGGACTTACCTCCCGTACCAGACGGGCGATGAACCGTTGTCGTCGACTCGGGCCACGACTCCTATGCCGTGTGCGAACCCGAGGGGCCGAGACGATATAGTAATCGTCGTCCTTCCCTGCAAACAGTTTGTATTTAATTTTTTTATTTTTAATTTATAACCCTTCCGTAGGGTTTTAAAAATAATGTCCAAAGTCCAGAATTAAGTCCAAATAAAAAAGAAAGTCCAAAATAAAAAAAATTACAGTTTTCCTCACACACTCTAAAAAAAAAAAAATTAAAAATTAAATCCTAAAATTGTCCTTTTTTCTTCTCTTTTCGCTTTTCGCTTTAAGCTTTTTCCTCTCCAAGTCCTTAGTGCTCCACTTCGAACCTGTAAATCAAAGACAAAAAGACAAAGTAAAAAGGAACAAATAATTCTAAAAAAAAATAGTAAACCTAAAAAAAAAAAATTCTACCTAAGCACAAATCCGCGTCGGCGGCGCCAAAATGATTAAAGATTTAATGGGGGTTGTAGTAATAAAGGTTCGAACTCTAAGACTTGTGAAGGTAAAGGATTTTTTTAGACTTATAAAAATATATATACAAAATATTAACAATTTTGGGCGAGAGGTAACCAAGACACTAGATTCCACTACTACGCAAGATTGAATGATAAATATTTCAAAACTCTATTCAATTCTTAAGTCCTCTTTTATCTTTAATTCACTATCAATCATACAAATTCTCAAACATTATTTGTAAACCTTAAGCATAGATTATCAAGAGATTAAACCAAGCATAACCTATCAAACTGAATAACAAATAATTAAGACAATCATTCAAACAATTTAAAACTCTGCAAAAGCAGCGATTAGGTGAATTATATAATTAAATGAAATAGTTACCCATTTATGTTGCGTGAATAGCTTCCTCCATTGCCTTGGTTACGAGGGAATTAACTCATCATGTTGGAAAACCTCTCAAAATATTTTATTAAGCTCAATTGATGTTTACAATAAAGAGAAAGATAAGTAAATGTTCTAAAACAGAATTCTGCGACCCACAGAAGGCGTCCAAAATGAACGACAAAGCTGAGGTGCTGTTGTCGCTGAAATTCTACGACCCACACCTACGACCCACGGACGTGAGTCATTTCCACTGTTGATAAACGACTGCTACTGCGAGTCCGTTCTTCGTGTTCTTGGTGTTCTTCATCAGCAGCAGCAGCAGCAGAGTTTGATCAACTCTTGATTTCTGCGTCTGTGGCTCTCCTCTCTTCTCCCAACTCTCGACAGCCTCTCTAGTACTCCCAGGGAACATATTTATACACCTACAGCTCGTTGAATCTCCCTCAATTACTCCATATAATCTTCATTACTCGGTGTTTAAAGAAAATATTTTCCGAATATTTTCTTCCCTGAAATGATTCTCCACGCGTAAACAGCCTCTGATACTCCCTTATTTAGCTTCTACACGGTCCAAAAGTGTGCTATAGTCCTCCATGCATCATCATAACACGTCCGAATCCCTCAAAAAATCCTCTCAAACCCGTGACTGCCATGTTCTCTGATGATGACTTGTTTAGCCGATTCTAGCCAAATTCGATCGATTCTGACACACATACTGTATTCCTTAAGCTATATCACATCTTCCTACCAATTTTTAGCCATTGAATCGCAACACAACACCTTCATTTTGTTGATTGAAAATCTGCCAGAGAGAGAATATATTTTCCCGCCAAAAATGAAATTTGAATTATGAGAAGAAAAGTGTCCTCCCCCTAATCCTGTACGGGTGTCCCTTTAGCAATTGGGGTGGAAATAGTAATTTTGGGGTGGAAATAGTAATTTTTCTGGGTTCCTCCGGTACATTTCTGGGACGCTTCCGGTGCATTTCTGAGGTGCCTCCGGTACATTATCCTGGGGTGTAAAACACTACTTTTCGAGCTCATTTCACCGCAAAGGCTTATTTCTCTAAAAACATCTACAAAAACACAAAATAACACAATAAGTACTTAATCGAGTCTAACAATACAGAATATTGAGAACAAAATAGACACATAAATGCGTCTATCAAATACCCCCAAACTTATTATTTGCTAGTCCTCGAGCAAAAATAAAAAAATAAAACCGAGTTAATCTCGGGAGGGCTTACAAGAGATATACCCACAAAACCTTAATACTCCAGACCCTAGCTATCTACAACGAACCTTGGAAGGCACTAAAGAATCTCCTTGGTTGGCATACTTATTGACTACAAGAGGAAGTACCCTGATGCGAAATTCCAATTGATGTACACGAGTTTGCACTCAAGCATACTAAAATTCATATATAAGTGACAGAGCTCTACTCAGATAGTTGCACTATGGACATCATATTTGGAGTCAAACTAATCACATGAAGAGATGGATATAGAAAAACATAGATGGTGTTGATGTTGACCAAATGATCAATGTTTCACATATCTGTCTGAAGGCCACTGCTAAAATGAACCTATCCTAATGGACTGAGATACCGGTCTGACTAATATCAACACTGCTGGCATATACAAGGGAACCAGCGGTCAATAACTTAAATCTAGATCAACAAACTGGCAAATACAAGGGAACCAGCAGTGGACTACACATAACAATAACCATTTTTATTTTTATTTTTTAACTTAACGGCATGAATAAATATTTTTGATCCAAGCGCATGCTTCTTGTCAGCAGATTACACGATAGTTCCCACGGGTCCTGCATTCCACGCTTGCTTAGGCGACGGAAACAGGGAGAACACACGCATATTGCTATCCAAGTGTTAATACTTATTCCGATTGGTCTAACTGGTCCGGTCTCTTTCTTTTTTTTTTACTAACTCAGTCACTCTAACTCACCCTAGCAGTGGTAACAACTTGAATCGTGTGCCCCACCTAATCACTTAGAGAAACATAATTTAAAATGAAAAAAATAAAAATAGAAGTGAAAAGGACTCAACGAAATATGGTGACACCTGAGCTCTGTGCTTTTATGAATAAGCTCTTTAGATGTTTCCATCTATTCAGATTGGTTCCTCAACTCCTACAACCAAAATGCTTCCATCCACTTAGATTGGTTAGTGCCATCCTAAATACACATAAATTTCTAGGCTCTGGAGTTTATTTATTGCAACTAAAAAGTTTCTCCCATACCCCCAAACTTAAATCTAACATTGTCCTCAATGTTCTAAAGATGAAACTAAAAGCATGAACAAGGATAAGCCTGTCAATATTTGTCCGATATCCGGTATCCGTTTCCGAGTATTCGATATCCTATAGGATTTTATCCGTTTTATCGGATATCGGATCGGATATTTCTTCCTTAACATATCGGAAACGGATTAGACCCCATCCGAAATGTTAATATCCGATAGTATAGGAACTTATTTATAATTTATCCTAATTTCGAGTCTAGTATCGGATATTATCGGATATTGTCGGATAAATATCCCATAAGTGTCAATTATGAAAATGTTTTACAAGGGTTTTTAAGCTTTTTTGTTATAACCGGATACTATCGGATATTTATCGGATATTCGACAGCTTAGCCTATCGGAATCGATATCTGATTTTGATATCCTATAAGATATTATCGGATATCGAATATCCGGTAGTGCTTAACATGTCGGATATCGGATTTCTAAATATCCGACGGATATTCTTCCATTGACAGGCCTAAACAAGGAGAAACTGTTACCATTTGAAGCGGAAGAGTTAAGGAAAGATATTACCGTGTTGCATGAGCATGGGATACCACCCAAGAAGTGCTAAGTTTAAAGTCTTCAACCAGACTTAGGAAAGGATTAGTCAACTCGAACCATAAAATAACAGTCGAAATAACTGTGGGTCTTCAAAACTAAATAGAGCTGACCAAAGGAAACTGCAATGAACCAAGAAAGTGAACAAGACTAGCATGCCCTTACTTAGTTTCCTGATTAAGAAATTTATATCTAATTGTGGTTAAGGTTCAGGTTCTATGAAAGGGTCTAAATAGAAAATTTTCATTGGCTGCGTTTCTTCATAGGTGGGATCCGAATCATTAGGTCCTAGAGTCTGTAAAAACTCAAATATGATCTTAGAAGCGCACAATAATAACCTAAATAACTGAGGATCCTCTAAGTCAATAAGATTTGACTTACATAATTGACCAAAATGAGAGTAGTGGCCATTCTTAAGCAAATGTGTCGATTCTAATTTCCTAAAGCATTTAGGTTAAGTCTCACAACTTAATATTCGACACATTTGGAATATGAACGTTCCCACAGTTGGAAGAAAACTATTTGGTGGGAAAACAAATTCAATCTGGGGATCATAGCCTGGGCAAACCACATCAACCAGAGGATGGGTTTCTAACGACTGAACTCCTTCATGGACATCACTAGGCTCGGGAAAATGAGTATGAAGGTAATCTTGTAAAATGGTTGAGGCACAGATATCAAGTCCTAAGTGTGGGGACTTTTTGAGAGTTAAAGGTAAGGCACTAGGGAAGTGATAATCACCCCCAAACTTAGAGTTTTCAGTGTCTCTAGATAGACCTCTAATTATTTCTTGAATTTCCGTATCTTCAGAGTCCTTAAAATATTCAAGAGATTCTTCTAAGTTATTATCAGGTAGTGCATCTTTACTCATCTCTACGGGTCTATCTTCTTCTTCCAAGACTATTGTTTCTAAGTCGCTAGACTCTAAAACAACATTTTCAGAATAAACCCGTTCCTCTAAACCACTATCGGCTTCGTAATCAAAAGGAAATACTACATCGTCTAAAACGGTGGTATTCCTAATAAAATCCTCGTCCTCTTGAATAGGTGAATAATCATAAAAATTATTTGGATTTGAAGTAGAAATAATATAATCACTATAAAGCTCAATTGGATTACTAGATTCCTGATCACTATGCCTACATATTTCAGATTCTTCATCACTACTATCCTCATCATCATAATAGTACGAAGATGATTGAACCTTATCTAAATAAGTAGTGTTACCAATTATAACCTCGTTCTCTTGATTGTGTAAATAACTATCTTCATTCTCAAGGGTATTATTGGATACACTAGATTGGCAATTCAAGTAATTTCGAGCAATTCTTTCGTTCGTCTCAGCTATCCGCTTGAGGTGGTCTTCTAAAGAAGGTTCACTCATTATTGTTGTTCTTTCGTCTATAATTATACTATTCATCTCAGCTAACTTACGCGTCGACTCAGCTAACTTACGTGTTGACTCTAATAAAGAGGAATTATCAGAAGGATCATAAAAAGGACTACTTTTCAATAGTTTGATTGTATCCTCTAGAGACGAAGAACTAGTACTATAATCTTCTTGCTCGTAAGACTGATGCATGTGTGGATAGTAATTGGGCTCACCATGGTATGAACCATAACCTTGAAAAGGTTGGCGTTCCCAACTACTATTCCCACCATGGTCATAAAACTGATGATGTCCATATTCAAATTCAGGTCGATACTCATTGTATTGGCTTCTATCATACCAGTTCGACATTCTTAATTGCAAGGGAATTATACACAACCACAAACAAAGCCGACTCGACTCCACCAAAACAAACCTAAAGATTTCTAGCAAACAAAAAGCATGATGGCTCCACTTAGATTGTTTCTAGACCAGCTTCTATCTTTCGAAAGGGAATTCGTTGCAATTTGAGCAAACCCCTCTGGAATCAATCCGAGTCAAAGTAAGTTGAATTGAGGCGAGGGAAGCTCAGGGGAGCTTTGATACCCAAGGCCTCACCGCTATCACAAGGCGGCGCAGTCACGCATTCAACCCACAGAAACCATCATGAACTTTGGAGTGTGCTTAAAGAGCAACCAATATTTTTCGAACGAGTTTCCTATTAAGCTCGTTACCCTATCGGTCTCGTTCTATTCCAAATTTTAAAGCTTAGGTTCGCGTTCGGTTTTGTTTTCCTAAGGCGGGCAAGAAGAGAACGGTGATGAAATCCGAACCCTTATCTTGTTTAGGCCAGGCCTTGCCCTTTACTAGGAAAATAAAGACAGTCCGGTTCGTCCTCAAACAATTATCACCTTAAGGCAGACAGTAACCCGCTTGCAGGAGATTCGCGGGTGTTTCGATTGGACTTACCTCCCGTACCAGACGGGCGATGAACCGTTGTCGTCGACTCGGGCCACGACTCCTATGTCGTGTGCGAACCCGAGGGGCCGAGACGATATAGTAATCGTCGTCCTTCCCTGCAAACAGTTTGTATTTAATTTTTTTTTTTTAATTTATAACCCTTCCGTAGGGTTTTAAAAATAATGTCCAAAGTCCAGAATAAAGTCCAAATAAAAAAGAAAGTCCAAAATAAAAAAAATTACAGTTTTCCTCACACACTCTAAAAAAAAAAATTAAAAATTAAATCCTAAAATTGTCCTTTTTTCTTCTCTTTTCGCTTTTCGCTTTAAGCTTTTTCCTCTCCAAGTCCTTAGTGCTCCACTTCGAACCTGTAAATCAAAGACAAAAAGACAAAGTAAAAAGGAACAAATAATTCTAAAAAAAAATAGTAAACCTAAAAAAAAAAATATTCTACCTAAGCACAAATCCGCGTCGGCGGCGCCAAAATGATTATAAATTTTTCGTGGTTGTAGTAATGAGGTTCAAACTCTCGGACTTGTGAAGGTGAAGGATTTTTAGATTTATAAAAATTATATACACAAAAATATTAACAATGGTGCAAGAGGTACTGGGACTAGGATTCCGCCAATTTCATTTCTTAAGGTTCAAATAATAATTCTTTTATCAATAATAGCTCAAAAAATATATTAAATATATCGACTCTAATTTATTGCCAAGATTGATTCTCAAAACATTGATTGTAAGTCCTAAGCATGATGTATCAAAACACTTAAGCCAAGCATACATCATCAAATTAAATAACAACCAATTAATTCAAATCATATTTCAATTTTAAATTAATGCAAAAGTCATAAAAAAGAATTAAATGAAATTACCCCAAGTATGAAGTTTGGCCTCCTCCGTCGTCCCAGTGTTGGGTTTTAGCTCATCATAGTAAAAATGCTCTCAAAATAATTATTTATTGCTCAAAAAGTTGTTTACAAATGATAAAAATGAGTAAAACAATTGAACAGAAAAATCGCAACAGAAAAATCGCAACAGAAATAACTGTTGCAAAGGCGCTGTTCAGCTGTTACAAAAAGAACGATAAATGGTAACTGCTGTTGTACGAAGAACTACGACCCACGCGTGTGCGTCTTAGACTCTGTTGATAAACGACTGCTTCTGCGAGTCCGTTCTTCGTGTTCTTCATCTTCATCAATGGCAGCAGCAGCAGCAGAGAGAAATCATGGTTCTCGATCTGCAGCGTTCCTTCTCTCCTCCCAACTCTCGAAAGCCTCTCTAGTACTCCCAGGGAACATATTTATACACCTACAGCTCGTTGAATCTCCCTCAATTACTCCATATAATTCTCTTTAACTCGGCAGTAAAGAAAAATATTCTTGGGAATATTTTCTTTCCATTCTTACTCTGGTACGCATAGATTTCCATCCTGGTCACTCTAGAAGTGCTTAAACACGACCCAAAACGTTTCTAGAGCCCTCATGCATGAGAAGAACACGCTCAAATCTTCTCCAATCCCGTGTCCAACCCGTGTTTCCCTGTTTTGCTTCCGTGAATTGTACAGCTAATTATGGCCAAATTTGATCGAACCAAAAGCCCAAAACGTGTTCCTTATCCTATATCACATCTTCCTACCAAGTTTGAGCCATTGAATCGCACCACAACACCTTCATTTTGTCGATTGAAATTCTGCCAGTTGATGAACCAATTTTCCCGCCAAAAAGTTTATTTGAATTTGAGAAGAAGGTGCCCCTTATCCAGAGTGCTGGGGTGCGAATAGTAATTTGGGTGGAAATAGTAATTTTGGGGTGGAAATGATAATTTTTCTGGGATCCTCCGGTACATTTCTGGGACGTTTCCGGTGCATTTCTGGGGTGCCTTTCAGTGCATTTCTCCGGGGTGTAAAACATTACTTATTGAGCAACTCTTTCTACACAAGGGGTATTTCTCCAAAAACACCTAAACAAACATAAAAACACCACAATAAGCAAAAATGGGTACTAACAAAATACACAAAAGAGATGAAAATAGACACATAAATGCGTCTATCAATTCCCTTAGTTGATCTCTCTCACAACTAAGAGTTTCTACGATCCAAAGTCGAAGACTTTAATAAAAAATCTGTATCACACAGAAAAGTCAACGATAATAGATAAATCCGTCTCCCACGAATATACCTAAGAGTTTTGTTCCGTCTTTTGATAAATCAAGGTGAATAGGAACCAATCAATAATAGAAGACTTATATTCCCTAAGAACAACTTAGTATTATCAATCACCTCACAATAATCAATCGACGCAGCGAAAAAAGATATTGCGGAATCACAAATGATGAGACGAAGTTTGTTTGTGATTACTTTTCTATCTTTCTTATCGGAGATACAAAATCTCAAGACAATTATTTCAATTGTACTCGTAGGATAGAAGATGCAAGATCATATCACACAACTACAAGAAAAGTAGTATCGGTCTGGCTTTACAATCCCAATGAAGTCTTTAAATCGTTAACCTGGTTTAGAAGAAGAAACCAAAGGTTAAAGAAGAATCGACTCTAGCTTAGCACAACTAGTATCACACATAATGTGTGGGGATTAGGTTTCCCAGTTTCTAGAGCTCTCCCTTATATATACTTTCAAATCAGGGTTTGCAATCAATGTTAGCTTAATAACAAAGCATTCAATATTCACCGTTAGATGAAAACCTGATTAGATTCAAGCAAATATTTCTCAACCGTTAGATCGAAAACTTAGCTTGTCACACACAAATGAAATGTCCAATTTTGGGTTTATGAGCCATACCCAAACATTAACATTTGTTGGTTCAACAAGTCAACCAAATGGTTAGCCATATGATTACTCTCATATCAAGCTTATTCTTCTTCACCAAAACTAGTTCAAATGACTCAAATGAACTAGTTAGAGAGTTGTTCAATTGCAAGGAAATCTTATGTAACTACACAAGACACAATTGAAGCAAAATAGGTTTGATTCACTCGAATCAGTTCATGAACTTTATAGACACGGTTTGCAAAAGCATTCCTTAGTTTATTTAAACATTAGTTCAAGAACAACCGACATTAGATATAACCTTCTCAAGTTCACGGACTGGGTTCGCGGACTTAAGCTCATGGAAGGAGTACACGAACTCCAGCAGAAAATCTCGAGCCGAGAAATTCCGCAAGTTCGCGGACTTGGCTCACGCCACTTCCAACTTCTCTTGATCAACAAAGTTTAGCAAACTTTGGTTCAAGGAATAAGACTTATGCATATATGTGTTTCCACAAAAATGCTTATATCCACCAATGATTATGTAATCTAAACTCTCATTTCAATCATTGAAACATTCTCAGAGAACGTTATATAGACGTTATTCACAGACCATTTTTCGTCAGAGCAATTTTCAAGGTGATTGAAACATAACATGACTTTCGTCACTTGGTAAAGATGAATTCAAACGACTTTTGTCTCAAGAGTAGGAGATAGATTAAATATACTTTTGGGTGACAGATAAGTTCAAGTCTCCACATACCTTTTAGTCGATGAAGATCCACCAGTTTCTTGAGTAATCCTTCGTTTTGTATGATGATTGTCATGGAGTCTTGAGCTCAACTACACTTTATATCCTAATCCAAGACCTTAGATCTAATAGGCTAGTAATCAAGACTTATAGTTTTGATCACCAATATTGACAAACATGCTTGAGATAGCAACGCATGCGAGTACGACCGAGCAATGCTCTAACAATACCAACGCTAGTGGGTTCAACCGAGTAGAGCTCTAACAAATTCGTCAACAACAGATATAGAAATTGAATCTTGTCGAACCAATTGTTAATTGCTATATACTCGGACTTTGGTTATGTAGATTGAGATTGAATGGAGTTAGGTTTTCTTAAACTCGAATCTACAAATTGTATATTTAAACTCCGTCGGTTCATATGAAATGATACTTGTTGAGATCTGGATTTTTTTTTAAGTTTTTATCTCGGAGAAAAATTTGCAGTCAGAGAGAATGATGAAATGAATTGAGGAATAAATAGGACTGCGGGTTTTTATAACAAGGTTACTTTTGTCATCAATTTTTATTCCTTTGGATTGAATCGTTAAGAAAAGCACCAACTCGTCCTATATTTGGTAAATTAGTATCTCCTAGTATGAAGCTTTAATAAGGTGACAGGTGTAGACAGTCTAAAGCCTAATAAAGACAGTCTAAAGCCTAATAAAAATGGGGTTAAACGTTAATTTTTACATCGTTTTTTGTTGGTTGGTTCGGTTATCACAAAGCTACTCTAAATTGGCATTGGTTAGAAGATGCGAAGTCCATGTTAAATTCCCCATTTATTTCATTTTCTTACTTTCGTTTTAGTTAAATTCGCCATCTAAATTTCATGTTAGTTATTTGAGTTTCTTACTTGCTGACATGGCTTCATCACAGCCTTTTTTTTCTTTAATTTATTCTGATCAAAATCGTGATTACATGATGGCATACAAGAATAACAAAAACATCAAAGTACACGATAATAAAAAACCTAATACAAATGCATGTAAATCGCAAAGAGAAAGAGCCATAAACTGCAAAGGTATCCAATTTTTGTAAATGTAGTAGGCAAGGATGATGGTATAATCAGGAATCGATTCCGACCATTTAATCTGATTTTCTTCTTCTTCAATAAGAGATGTTCCTAGAAAAAAGATTAATTTTCTCAAAATCTTGTAGATACAAAGGAACCCGTATGCCCTAAATCTCTTGGGTTGAATATGGATTCAAAGCAATACCTTGTTGAATAGTCAATGTTCTTGAATCGAGAATAGCAAGTTAAGAACCAACAATCAATGTTTGAATAAATCGCCCTCAAAGCGAAGGGAAACTCGCCCAAAATGGTGAAAAAAATCGCTCCAAATAGTAAAGAAAAATATGTTAAAAGACATCAAAAAAAAAGGAAAAAACTAATTTTATTCAATTAAAACTTAAAAAGAAAAGAAATCTTGCTCGGATCTGGTCCAAAAAGTATTAAATCTGAGCAAGAGGTAAATGGATGCTAGGTTGTTTTTTCCCAAGAGAGAAGATGAAAAGAGAGGAAAGAGACCGGAGGTATTAAACACTAACGAATTTTTCCCAGCCTCACATTTTCCTAATTCATCATTTTCAGTACTTTTTTTTATCGGTCAGAAGAGAATATATTGAAGGGCACACAAGCCGTGTGCAGGCGCATACAACAAAATATGAGGACAAAGCCCACAAAAAACCAAAGAGAGCAAAACGAGAGCAAAAGCTAAACAAATTCAAAGAACATAAAGAGGACTGGAAGATGAAGGTACATCTTGTCGACCTGAAATACCAAGTGCAACTTGCAAACCAAAAAAAAAACTAACTAAAATTAAGTAGAAGATTCCTCAACATCCCCTATGGTTAAACCATCATGATTTTTCACAAGATTATCAAACATGTCTTGACGATTTATCTCCAAAGGGGGAAGTCTAAACCCCAAAGAGAACCATATGTCGTAAGCTTAATTTTCAATACCTCATTAGGAGCTCTAGATTTTGAGGAAGTTTTCTTGATTGTACTTAAAGAACCAGTGGGAAACATACCTGTAGCTTTAGCTTTTAACTTTAACTTCGTACTCTTTACTAGAATTGGCTCCGACGAGGTTGGTTTTGCTAAGCTTATCTATGTATCTTCAGAACCTGGTTGAGAAGTGGCGATCTCCTCGTCTTCTTCGAAAGCTTGGAATCTATTATGATTTTCAAAGCTAGGAGGAGCAGACGGACCAGAAGATGAGGTGCTGGTCCCTTCCATAACCGGTTGAACAATTATTCCCAATACCTTCTTTAATCTCTCCAACTGAAAGAGATTCTTTGATTTTCCTATATCTCTTTTTTTTCTTCTTCATAATCTCAACATGAGCACTAGTAGCCTCAAAGTCTTTAGTCATCTCCATACTTCCCTTATTGCCTGCAGACTCTTCACGACCCACTTGTGTTTCAACAATTCCACATGTTTCCTTATCCCCATTCACAAGTACACCTTCCTTAGCCATCCCTTGAGTCTCTAACATCTTCCCAGCACCTTCATTATCACAATTATTTGCTTTATGTAACCATCCCTTCTTAGGAACCTTGTTTGCGGGATCCATATGACATTTAGCACTTGAGTGCCCAGAAGTAGAGCAAGACAGGCACCTTGGAGGTTTCCAGGGATAATCAACTAGGACTTCAAAATCTTTACCATCGAAAGAGACTGGAATGGAGTCCGGAAAATCAAAATTTGCATCAATTTCCACACATACCCTAGCATAACTCATTCGTGTTCTAGCTAAAGTATGTTTATCAGTAAGCAAGGGAGTACCTACCACACTAGCAATCATACTAAGTCCCTTAGCATTCCATAAATGAATAGGAACATTCCTCAACTTCAACCAAATATGAATTGTTTTCAGTTCCTGAATATCCTGTTCAATAAATAGTTGCCATGGGCGAATTAAGAATAATTTACCTGACACAAATACATACCCCAATTCCATTGTAGAGATCCTATCTTCATCCAAGTTAAACTCAAAGATGAAAACTGATTCTTCATATAGAGTCATATGAAAATTCCCTTTGAGATTCCAGGCATTTTCCATCGCAATTTTAACTACATTGAAGTCTACTCTACGACCAACAAAATATCCAACAAGAAATCTTTCCCAAACCCTAAGTTCATTTTTAATATCCGCAGAGGTGATAATGAACTTCTTCTTACCATTGATTGTTTGCGGCTTGTGGATTGGAAATTTGCAGGCTGAAAAATCCTCATTGCAACTCTTGTCTTTCAAGAAGAATGATCTCCATTTGTCAGCCTTAAGATTTTAAGAACAAGCCCCATCAGAAGACCCAATACCTCCCGTTGCAGCATCAAAATTCAATTTCGTAGCAACCCCATTTGGAACTGATTTAGGGTTTTCATTTTGACCACCATTTCCCCCAATTGAAGCGTTTAGAGGAGGAAAAGCAGCTAACCCCAAGCTTGAATTAACTTCATCCATGGATGATTTGAAGAAACAAATCCCTAGATGAAACCGATTCACTCCAAACTCGAATTAGAAAACCAAAAATCTACCTCATACTTGTAGGAAGGAAGAAGAGGAAGAAAAAATAAGAAGAATTAAGAGATTTGGTTGAAAACTGAGTGAGAAATCAAAGAAATTCTACTAATTTAGGGCGAAAGTTTTCTCTCCGAACTCCTCTCTCCTTTCTCTCTCTTCGCGTTTTTCCCCTCTCCCTTTCATATTTCATCATTTTTCAGTACCGTACACATTCCTTATGTGTATAGGTGAGATCTAAACATCTACATGTGGTAAGACAAAATAGAAAGTAGAATCTGATGCCTAATATAATCTTTTTTATTTAATAATTTGTAAAACCAAACATTACCGTAGAATAATGATAAAATAATATAAAAGTTTATTTACAAAAAAAGAATAATGATAAAATAATTGGATGATAACATTATTGATATGAGTTTGAAATTTACAACATCAAACTTTCACCGGTGTAAAAAATAATATCAATACTAAAATAAATTAAAAAAAAAATATATTTACTAAAATTTTCGATGACCATCAAGCTACGTATAAAATATAGCCAAATCTAAATTTACTGCACTCAATTAAGAAATCCAAAAACTTCATTTTCATCTTCAACGACAACAACGACTACAATTCATGAAAAATACCCATAAATTAATTTTCTAGACGAAATCCACTAATTAAAAATTAGTGTCATCAAAATCAGCAATTAATATTTAGTACTAACAGTAATATTCAATAATACACCCATGGTGGGTACTGGGTAGTGTGTACCGTTATTATGATCCCCACCACCCCCACCTGACCAGGTCATAAGTGTTATTGACGAGGTACCCCATAAAAAGATAGCCGTTAAAAAACAGATCCCCACCTCCCACGAGCCCCATCTGACTATCTATATTCCTCGTCCTTATAATATACACACAAAAAAAAACTAGCCGTTAAAAAATCCCAGTTCAAACTTTTATAGAAGTAGCAGTAGTAGTGAGTAGTCATTCTCAAATCCCTGCTCACCACCACCACCACCACCTCTCTCCACTCTCACTCACCTCCATTCATCTTCTCCTCCTCCTCCTTCATCAGCTCCCGCGAGCCGACGGTCAATCCATTTCATTCCGTCACATTTCTGTGACATTTTCAAATGGTCATACAACTTCTGCTACTGTTTTTGGTGTTCCAACAGAGTTTATGTTACCAATTAGATGGAGTTGTTGTGACATTAGGAGATCATGATGCACTTGAAGCGATTAAGAACGGATTAACCGATCCGTATGGGTATTTGAAGAGTTGGAATGATTCTAATTCAGGAGCTTGTTCCGGTGATTGGGTTGGTATCAAATGCGCACAGGGTCAGGTTATTGCGATACAACTTCCATGGAAAGGGTTGAGCGGCCGGTTATCGGAGAAAATCGGTCAGTTATCGGCTCTTCGTAAGATTAATTTCCATGATAATGAAATTACTGGTATGATTCCTAATTCAATTGGGTTTTTAAGAAATCTTAGAGGTGTTCATCTTTTTAATAATAAATTTTCTGGGTCTATTCCTGTTTCGATTGGTTCTTGTCCTATGCTCCAAACACTTGATTTAAGTAGCAATTCACTCACCGGAATCATACCGGAGAGTATCGCCAAGTCTACAAAGCTTTATAAACTAAATCTCAGCTTCAATTCATTGTCTGGGGCAGTCCCAATTAGTCTTACTCGTTCAAATTCACTCACATTTCTTGCATTAGACAACAATAATCTTACTGGCTCTGTTCCTGACACTTGGGGTAGTGGAAAAGAAGCTCAGCTTCAAATCCTAACTCTTGATCACAACTCTTTATCTGGAAATGTTCCAAATTCGTTGAGCAGATTGGGTAATCTTGAAGAAATTTCAATGAATCATAACAAGATTAATGGAACGATTCCGAAAGGGATTGGTTCTCTTTCGAAGCTTCGGATTCTTGATTTATCAGAAAATGATCTTAGTAATGAGATTCCGGTGTCACTATCGGATTTACCTAAGCTCAGTTCTTTCAATGTGTCGTACAACAATCTTTCTGGTTCTGTTCCATTTTTTCTCTCGAACAAGTTCAATTCCAGCTCTTTTGTTGGAAACCTTCAGCTATGTGGTTTTACTGGTTCGCCTCCGTGCCCGTCGCTCCCACCTTCTCAAGTTCTCCCATCTTCTCCATCGGAAACTTCAAAAAATAGTGGTCGGAAGTTTAGTCTGAAAACCATACTTCTCATAGCTTCAGGAGCCTTATTGGGGGTTCTGATAATACTATGTATTATATGGATTTGTTGTATGCTGAGCAGAAGAAGTAAAGCTTCGAAATCAAAGAACGGCGACAACGTTCGGAAAGTCACCACTACTGCTGCCGCAGGAGAGAAAGGTGTTGCGGTATCTGGAACTGAAATTGAAGCAGGTGGTGATATGGGAGGGAAACTAGTACATTTTGAAGGGCCTTTAGTGTTTACGGCCGATGATTTATTGTGTGCGACTGCGGAGATAATGGGGAAGAGTAATTATGGGACTGTGTACAAAGCTACATTGGAGGATGGGAGTCAAGTTGCAGTTAAGAGGTTGAGGGAGAAAATTGCGAAGAATCTCAAGGAATTTGAAGGGGAAGTTAATGGTCTTGGGAAGATCCGACACCCGAATCTCCTGTCACTTCGAGCTTACTACATGGGTCCTAAAGGAGAGAAACTTCTTGTCTTCGATTTCATGCCCAAAGGGAGCCTTGCATCTTTCCTCCATGGTAAGTTGCACACAACCTTATCCTACCCTGCATTATTTCCTTAACCTACACCACTGCATATTTAGCGTCCATATAAATTACAGAATTTTGACTATTTCTTGGGTATTCATGTAGCGAATGGCATTTAATTTCCTATTGCAATACCAATTATAACTTCGTACTTGTCTTGCATTTGTTGGACAGCTCGAGGACCGGACACCCCAATCGATTGGCCAACTAGATTGAGCATAGCGATTGGAGCAGCACGAGGGTTGAGCTACCTTCACGCCAATGAGAGCATAATTCATGGTAACCTCACAGCTGCCAATATCCTACTCGACGAGCAAACAAATGCAAAGATCGCCGATTATGGTCTATCACGCCTCATGACCACCAATGCCAGCTCAAGTGTGGTTGCAACTGCCGGTGCACAAGGCTACAGAGCACCTGAGCTAGCAAAAGCCAAGAACTTAAGCACAAAGACCGATGTTTACAGTCTTGGTGTAATAATGTTAGAGCTCTTGACAGGGAAATCTCCAGGTGAGCCAATGAACGGAATGGATTTGCCTCAATGGGTGGCATCAATTGTTAATGAGGAATGGACAAACGAAGTATTCGACCTTGAGCTAATGAAAGATGCAAACAATGGCGACGAACTGCTTAACACATTGAAATTAGCTCTGCATTGTGTTGACCCATCACCTGCTGCCCGTCCAGAGGTTCACGAAGTCCTGCAACAATTGGAGAAAATCAAACCAGCTGAATTGCCTGTCAGTTCCGGGGAGGATGGTGGCGACTAAAATCGGTTCCTATAGCATACATACAGCTACGAGTTCATTCATTGTTTTCCAATATTAATAAGTTATAAGTTAAATTCTTTCATTCATTCGTGAGAACTCCTCTTACGCAAATAATGAGTTCTCTGAACAAGTTGTTCTGTTGTTGTACTCTTCTGTTTGTAATTATAGCCTATAGGCATTGTATCAGTTATCACATAAATGTTGTATCACTGTTCTTATGTCTTATAAACTGATTTCTTCTTTCCATTACCAGTTTCGAGTGAAAATTTTCGCCGTAAGTTTACACTTTTGCTCGCTACGGAGCTTATAACTTGGCGAGTCACCTGCAACCTGTACAGAGAATGAATGAATTAAGCAATCAAACGGCTCTCTATGGGGAAAATCAAGAAATCAAGTAGATACTGCGAATTTTTGGGCTTGACAAATAGGTTTAGTTCAATTGGGCTCGATATAAGTTGGTTGAATACGTAGCGGATTGAACTAGAAGTCTAGAACGTTTTTTTGGAACGGTTTTTCAGGGACCATGGTTTTTTTGGGGACCATGGTCTTATTAGGCCACCTACCCTACAATCTTAAGGGATGTCCTAAAATCATGAGATTACTAATTTGGCCCTTACCCTAATTTAAAATTAATCCTAAACTAATAACTACCAAAGTTTAACTTAATATATTAACAAAAACCAAAAACCAGTCCCTACCCTAGCCAGCCACACAAATTGTTTTCGAGGAAAAAAAAAATTCTTTCTCTTCTTCTTCTTCCTTTCAACATCGTCTTCATCGATTAATCGTCGATTCATAAAATTTTCATCGTCGATTAATCAATCGACTATAAGAATGGTTCTTCGAAAGAAAACCAACCGACTTCAAGGAGAAGGTCCTCGATTGGGACATCTAGCAAATCAGCCAAGTGATTTTGAGATTCATAGAGAAGTGGAACACCCAAGCGAAGCCATAATCCAGTATAATAGATGCTTGAAGAAACCTAATTCTGCCATGGGACCGATTCGCAGGTGTTTTCCAACAAACCCATTACTTTTAATTTGATTTTGATTCGTTTAATTGAATAGAAATCATCAAAATAGGGTTCAAATGGAAGTTACAGTGCATTGTTCGGTTAGGACGAATTTCTAAAAAACCCTAGTTTGTTAACCGAACTTCCTGAAAGGAATAACAGGAAGAACAGTTCGGTTCTATATGATTCCAAACTAGGTCACCGAACTGCCAGTTCGGTTAGTTCGCAAAGAAGCCTAAAACTTTTTTCTAACCGAACTTAACCTATTTTACAACAATTTCTTTTCCACATGTAACCGAACTGTGCTATTTTGACCGCTATTTTGAGTTTTTATGTAACCGAACTGAGCTATCTTGTTCGGTTAGTTGCATAAAATTCTAAAACTATTTAGTAACCGAACTTTACAAAAAAATAAAATAAATAAAATTCAATGTAACCGAACTATGATATTTTTCCCAATATGTTGAGTTTCAATTTAACTGAACTTGTCCAACTATGTCGAGTTGCATACATGTGGAGTTCAGTTTATTCGCAAAAAACATTGACAAACCGAACTCTTCACTAATAGTGACCAATGTTGAGCTCGGTTTGTTCGCAAAAAAACTTGACAAACCGAACTCTTCAGTAGTTGCATACATGTGGAGTTCGGTTTGTTCGCAAAAAACCTTGACAAACCGAACTCTTCATTAATAGTGACCAATGTTGAGTTCGGTTTGTTCGTAAAAAAACTTTGGTAACCGAACTATATTATGAAACACAAAATTAGTGTTGACCTATTTTTCGTGAACTTTTGCTACTAACCAAACCTTACGCTGAGAACCCTTATGTTGCATCCGATTTAGTGAATCATTTATCGGTTAAGCTAATATCTTTTGTTTTCTTGATTAGTGGCAGAGGAAAAAAATCCAACCAACCTTTACTGGAAGATCTGAGAACTCCCATGCCTCGAGGCAAAGTACATTGTGGTGCCGGTAAGCGTGGAACCAAAAATGCTAAGTATGGAGGTGGGTCATTACCGGGTGTTGTCATCCAAGATGGTGTTAATAGAGATAATGTTGACAACGTAATCCAACAAGTTAATGAAGAGATCGTGGAAGAGATGGGCAGTCAAGAACATCATCAAGGTGGAGAAGGTGAACCAGCTGAAGGAGGAGGAAACGAGGGTAACAATGATGACGGTGAAAAAGATGAGGAAGATGGAGATAAGGATGATGATGAATCATAGGAGGACTTGGATGAAGAGGAAGACGAAGAGAAACAATTAGAAATAGTGGGAAAGAAACCTAGAAAGACGGCTAAAAATGCTTGTGCTAGATATTCATACATTCTTGATGACAATTTGTGTTTGCCGCCAAAGAAGCCAACTTATGGTACTCCAAGAGATGGAGAGGAGGTATTGATGGGCTACAAAAACTCATGGGCTGCCAAGATCTTTGCGACAAAGGTATGGTCCAATCTTAACCATCAAGATTTCTCAGTCATTTTATTATATTTTGACATATATTGTTATTTTCTATATATATTAGTATATAAGATATGATGTTGTTTTTGTAGGATTATAATAATGCTGTCAGTTTTTTGAAATGTCAAAAGAACAAGATATGGAGTATAGAAAATGAGTGTGATGAGGTCCGCTTGGCGGTATTTGATTGTGTGCTATGGAACGAGATACAACATGCGCACCAAAAATTTGATGTTGTCACTGTTTCTGCATTTGCCGAGAGGGCCTATCCAGAGACGGATACCTTTCATCTACCGTCTGGCGAGATGGAAATAACTCCGAATGATTGTTTTAGAATCACAGTCCTACCAATTACGGGAACAAGTGTTCGATATGGCTACGATCCCTTGATGAGTTATGAACTTCTTGAAAAGCTAGTCGAAAAGTGTCTAGGATGGAGCGATAAAAAGGCACAATGTGAGTTTAGACGAGCTAACAAAGAGCCTAAGGAAGGTGATGAGTATAATGAGTTTGAGGAAGACCGCATGTACAAGAAGAAGTTGAAAAATATCAAGCTCAAAACCTTGTTTGATGAGTTCTCAGGGACGAAAGATTTGGTTGCTCAAGGAAAGTTGGTGATGACAGAGGAGAAGATTAAGCACCATGTGACTGCTTATTTGTTACATCAACTAGGAACCATTTTCTTCTCCGACAGTTCAGGTCACGTGGTAAATGCTCATTACCTCCATATATTGGATCCCCTGAATTAGGTGAAAAACTATTTTTGGGGCATTGCGGTTCTTTCATTCGTTCAAGCGGAACTCAGAAAAGCTTCGAGGCTTAAGAGTCTATATTTTGGAGGCTTATACACCCTTGTTCAGGTACCCCGTTAAATTATCGTTTGTGTGTTTCAATATATAAGTGAATGAATGTGTATTGTTACTAATCATATTGCGAATGTATTATTTGTTGCCTCTTCTCATAGGTTTGGGTGTACGACCACTTCCCAAAACTGCAATTGTCTCATGCTCACACTCCTTGGCCTTATGGGAAGCCTACAGCTGGTAAATATGAATTTTTCAAATCACAGGAAAATAATAAGAACAAAAAGGTGTTGGAGTTGAGGGAGACATTGGATAAGTTAACAGTGGAAGATGTGGTTTTCCATCCTTACACCATTGCATCAGATGAAGACGAGGAGGATGTTGAGGTTATTGATTTCTCACATGTTGCGGCTTATAATGGACCGTTGTTTCATCCTGGAGGTTGTAAAATGTATAATCCTCGAAGAGTGTTTAGACAAATTTCTTGTGTCCAAAGTATCCCACAAGTGGAAAACTTCAACTTCAAGGTGAAGTAGCAGGGAACTAACAACTCCGAGAAGAATTTCTCCCCCAAATACGATCTTTCTCCATCAGTGGACCACTGAAAGAACTTTGGGAATTATCTTGTTCCAGTCGAAGAGTTACAAGATTCGTTTGATAAGCCAAATGCCGATGACGAGGGATATATGGAATGGTATGAACATTTTTCTCATCCTCGTGTAATAAACAGTGTCCAACAAGCCCGTGTTGATAAAGCAAAAGCGAAGGCAGTGGAGAAAGAGGCTCAGAAAATTATGAAGCGTACCCCTACGTGTGGTGATGAGGCCTTGATCTTGTGGAATTCGACGGTAAGATATTTAGTCTTATTTTTGTTTTCAAAATGTTATAAAGTATTGAAAAATAATAGTTACTTATGTTTTTGATTCAGAAACGGTGAAGGCAAGTGGTAAATTGTTGAAGAAAATGATGGAAAAAATCCGGAGTGGAGAGCCGATGGACACTCGACAACAAACAGACCTCTACAACCAATGTACTAATGTTTTTAATCCCAACCTTGTCGATCCAAGCCAGACCATGCTGTTGAAGAGGAGTCGCAGAGAAGGGGAAGGTTCAAGTCGGATGGTTGAACAATAAAGCAGTGGAGATGACACTCCTAGTGACGAAGGAAGACCTAAAGCTCCTAAACGCAAGAGTAGAAAAGTTTCTCGTAGTGGTCGTGGTAAATGAGTGATTGCAACAATTAGTACTTTGTTTCCTTATGTTTGGAAGACTTTTTTATTCCGGATTTGGTAGTTTGTTTCCTTATGTTTGGAAGACTTTTTTATTGCGGATTTGGTAGTTTGTTTTCTTATGTTTGTTTCCAACATTTAGTTATGTGGATTAGTAAATGAATTTCATAATTTGGTTTTTAATTTGTGTTTTAAGGGATTAGTTCGGCTAGTTGACTCATATGTGTTTCATTAAATTCAAATTTATAACAAACAATTAGGTAGTTAGGTTAGTAGATTAAATATCGTAAACAACCGAACTTCATGGTCCATAAGTTCGGTTTATTCTCAAATTTTGTAATCTAACCGAACTCAGCTACAAAAAAAAAATCAGAAGTTACAGAGTTGTATTCGGTTACTTGCATTTTCTTTTTGCAGGTAACCGAACTCCAATGTTCGGTTACCTGCAGAAAAATGCAAGTAACCGAACTTATGTGTTCATAAACCATCCTTAGTGTACTTTTAGTTCAGTTACCTGCAATTTTTTGGCAGGTAACTGAATAATACTCTGTACCTTTTGAATGTTTTTTGGTTGCTGAGTTCGGTTACCTTGGATTTACGGAACTAATCGAACTTAATTATAACCAAATTCGGTTATATGTATAAAGTTTCCAGGTAACCGAATTGAGGAGTTCGGTTTTGTTGATTCATTTCTTTTGTAACCGAACTATCTATTTTGAAATTTGAATGACAAAAATTTCAAGTAACGACTATTTTTATAGCCGTTATACACCTCAGTGGTATAAATATGTGTCTATAGTTAACATTTTGTCTCAAAATCTTCTAAAAATGGCAGCTACTACTCCTAAATTTACTCTAGATGAAGATCTTTCTCTTTGCAGAAACTACATACTATACTATCCAAAGAGGGGTGAAAAACGAAGAATGAATGGTATTATGAGTCAAAGTTATTGGTGGAAAATTCATGAGAAATTCTGCTTCGACAGAACAAACCCTCAGAACCGTGACCATATAGCTTTGTTCATTCGATTTGGAAAGATTAAAATTATCGACACATCCAAAGAGATTTTTCTTCAACCGGTGGTGAGCCGATTCTACCCAACTTGTCGCTTGATTCTCAAAGTGTTTATGGTTGTTGGTAAAAGCATAAACGGAGCGCTCTTTATGCGGTTCCAACCATTCCTCCACCACATACGTTATTATATCCTCCGGATATTCGGGGCTAGACCAATGTTCTCTAAATTCGGCAAGATTTAGAAAATACTCTTCTTCGGTGAGAGACCAAGTCAATGCCTCCCATTCCCCGGAGAAGGCAACCCACTTAGCGTGATTTATGGTGTATTGTTTATCGAATGCCTCTTTTGGATCCGCTTGTTCATATTCCGGTAGCTTACTAATCTCTTCCAATCCTTTCCTCTTAGGTGGACAAAGTTGAGGCTTGCACCTATTCATCACATTGCACCATATATGAAATGTACAAAGCATATTATGTGCCAACGGAAGACTTTCTCTATTGCGTTCATCAATGCTACTTCATTGTCTGTCACGATAACCCAGGGGGATATCATCATCTCGGTAGATCTCCTTCACTTATTGTAGCGCCCAAGTGTAACTTGGTTCTTGCTCGTCCTTTAGAAAACAAAAACCAACGGTAAACGGTGACTTCGTCGACGTATGACCAACAATGTTCAACAATGACATCTCGTATTTGTTTGTCTTGTAAGTGCAATCCATTATAAGAACTTCATGGAAGGATTGAGCCAATTGAACACTCTTCGGATGAGCAATGAAGAGATGATTTATTTCTTCTTCTGGACCTACCTTCTTTTGAACCGCTTAGCCTTTCTCTTGAGCCAAAAAAAAAACAATTGTTGCATTACTTGTCTATCCTTCCATTCATTCCTTTTAATTGTCTCAATTGCATTGTAAATGGTGGACAAAGATGATACGTTATCCGGGTTATCTTCCTTTAATAAGCGAAGCATAATGGTAGGTGGAATACTCATTTTCCTATACTTAGAAATTTTTTCCATTTCTTGAGGAGTGAGCCTTGCGTCCATTGCATGTCCTTCAAGATCTTCCGGACGAGGGTGTTTATGACGACCTACCACCTTATCCATAGCTAGAAACCATTTCTTCGTTAATTTGCTCTTGCTAAATACTAGCTTGAACGAGCATTTAATTTTCTTTGAGAACGTTGTGTTCTTCCTCGTCGTCTTTCCTTTATACTCATAACCCTTCCTATTGTGACTAACATCGGGATCTCCACTTCTCTCACAAACCATTTCAAAACGAGTTTGGTTTTCTTTTCCATTCAAAACTAAGACGCACTTGACTCTCTTAGCATGTTCTCTAGCACAATTCTTCGCATGAATAGGTAAGTCAAATACCAACTCATTAGCATAGTGATGAGATGTATCTTCGAACAACATATCAAACGGAGAAGGTTGATCATCCATTGGTATAGGTTGGCATTCCATCTACAAGAAATATAACAACATCAATTGGAATTACATAAGAGTTCGGTTACTTGTAAATTTTATCGCAATAACCGAACCCAGGTTTGGTTCATAGAGCAAAGTTGACATGTAACCGAACAAATAACAAATAAAAAGTTCGGTTGCTTCCTATTTTATCTAGGTAACCGAATAGAACCCTGGAACTTCAATTTTTGTTTGTTTGTTAAGTTCGGTTGTTTATGTTGTTGTTTCGAGTTTGCGAAACAACCGAACTTAATACACTTAGTATACTCTTATATTATGTAAAGTTCGGTTAGCTAGTTCGTAAACATGCAGTTTGCGAAACAACCGAACTTTGTACACTAAGTTAACTCTTATTTGTACGCAAGTTCGGTTAGTTATTGGTTAATTGGTTGCGAACCAACCGAACTTTGTACACTAAGTTAGATCCAATTTTTACGTAAAGTTCGGTTTGTTAAGTTTTTACGAACCAACCGAACATAACGTTGGTAATCCTAGAAACTTCTATTAATAGAAAGTTCGGTAACCTGCGTGTTTGGACCAAGTAACCGAACTGCATTTTCAGATGAGTTCGGTTACCTGTTCTTCACACGATGGAACCGAACTACACCTTCAGAAGAGTTCGGTTACATGTTCTTCACATAAGGTAACTGAACCGTCCCAAATCCACTTGAAAAAATTACATTTTTAGCAAAGTTTTGACCAATTCAACATACATTTTCTACGTTTGGAGCATACCTGGACACCCAAATACTCTTCCTTCGGTTGTGGTTGATAAAATCCATCATATTCATCTTGAGATTGAGTTTGGGGAAGAATAAAATCACCATCTAATAAATAAATCATATCCAGATCATTGTGATGATTAACAAATACTCTAGGAGAGGATGGAGATGAAGAATCAGATGAGTTTTCATCACTTGAATACCCAAACTTAGTGAATTGGAATTTTTTTTTTATGTTCCATGTTTTTCTCCTTCATCTTCGCTAACTTTACTCTCTCAATAATTCTACTCATCTAATAAAAAACTCATCTTTTAATTTAATCTCACTAATTATTTTTAACTAAATCATTTCACTAATCATAACCTAAAATTAATTATGAGGATAGTTTAGGTATTAATATAAATATCTAGATATAGGATGACCTAGATTTACTTCTAATGTCTTTACCCAAAATAAAACCATGATCCCAAAAAAACAGTGGTGCCCAAAAAATCGTTCTTTTTTTGGGCACCATTGAAATTTTGAAATTGAGGCAAATCCATTCCATTCATTGGATCAATTGTATTTCACTCATTGGTGTTGGGGTTGTATTTCACCCATTTTTAGGGGCCTTCATTTGGTGTTGACCTCAATTGTATTTCACTAGGGGTTAGCAAAAAGTTCGGAACCGCGGATTTTATCCGTATCCGTCCGTAAAATTGCGGGTGAAACCCAATCCGCAAGATTTATGGGCCGGTCATGGGTGGGATTCTCAAATCCGCACTTTTAGCGGTTTAGTTGCGGTTGGACTTTGAAATCCGCGGATTCACCCGCACAGTAGGTCTTGTTTCTACAATAAATGATTTTGCTAATGAGATTTATAAGAAGATGGAAGATATGAAGCTTATAGAAATAGAAATCATTTTCCTCCTCCTTCATTTCACGTGTAAATTGTAATATCCTATTCGTTCCAATTATGCTTATTACAGATCTTCAACTGTCTTTGTTTAACTGTTCAGTTAGTATTCATCATTGGATCCGGCATAAGGTGATCTGTCTTTTTGGGGTAGCTTTTGCTCTTACTAGCCTTAAAAGTCACTAAGTTGACAATAATCTAAATACAAGTGGCTGAGCCATAATTTCTAGTGGAATCAAGTCAGGTTGGCTTACCGTATGAACATTATTGTAGAGCTACTTGCTATGCAACTGGAGTTACGCCAGCCACTATCAAGAAATGTTATAAGCAGATTTATTCTTATGCGTCGCCACCGGCACCGGCTTAGGAGGACCTCAAGAAATTGTCTATACCTAAAAAGAAACAGAAACAAAATCCCTCATTCATGATTGTACTCCGTTTCTGCAGATGATTTTTTTTTGTTGAAAAAATTCGTGATTAATCCGCATCCGGTCCGCATCATCCGTTGATCCGCGGATGTCAAATCCGCGGATGATTTGACCGGGCACGGTTGGATTTTCCAAATCCGCAACTTTGACGGATTGGACGCGGGTGATCCTTAATGCGCATCCGTCCGTCCGTTACACACGGCAGTATTTCACTTCTGTCAGAGTAAAAACTATTTAGTAGCCACATGCCCAACAATGTCAAGGAGGCAAGGAAGATGCAAAAAGAAATTTAAAAGTTTGGATTGTATAAAGATTGTGAAGGTGGCTGATCCAACGGTTACCACATAACTTATGTGGGTCCCACGAAAACTTACATGGAGAAGACACATAGAGTCTACGTGTCCCTTGTTTAGTGATGGTTATCAACTGTAAGGTTTTATCTATTCATTGTACAACAACTATATATACCCACTACAGGGCTCTCATATGTAGACTATCTCTCGTAACCGTAAGAAAAGATGCAGGGAATAGAGTAGCACCTTCATTTCTCTCTTTTGTATACTCATACGGATGGTATCCCACTTGGATAGTTTCCGATTGAACGTGTTAAAATAACACGTAAATGTGTTATTAGTCAATCCATGCAGTGGCATGGTATCCCACTTGGATAGTTTCCGATTGAACGTGTTAAAATAACACGTAAATGTGTTATTAGTCAATCCATGCAGTGGCATCAGTATGCTGACTTGCATCCAATTAATGGTCATGGGCTTGGTACTTGGTATGACACAAAGGATTTATAACACGTTATCAGCACGAATAGCTTGATACCGCCAATTGATAAATCAGTGTTCAACGGTGTTTATGACGAGCTGCCGGGGATGATGCCCACAAAGCCATATAATCAACTTCACAATTTATATTTCTGTTTTGAGTTGAATTTGTGTTTTTGATTACATATGTGGATAGTAGTACTGATTCTGTTGCTTCTATTGATCAGGGTAGTAACACTATTAATGGAGGCAAGTTGTTCTACAAGTATTGCAAACTTGTACGGATGTTTTTGGGTAAGTGCGGGATGGTGAGAACCGCGACTCCGTAAACTTTAATAATTTTTCGTTATATTATTTTTGTTATGGTACTTACGGTTTTTAATACCGGCGAAGCGAGAAATTGTTGTATCCCTAGAGGATAACATAAATTTAATTTCTCTTGCGCTAAATAATCTCCAGAGATTTTTAAACAATTCCACCAGAAGCTGGAATTTCGTCTAGCATAGTATGGATGCAAAAGGCACGGTCCGCTAGCCGTTCGGTCCCAAAAGTGACCCGTTATAAAAGTGCTAGTCGTTCCTATTTGCGGTCCCTGAAGTGACCAAGTAGGAAACTTTTCCATAAAGGAGTATATCCATTTGTACACTTGTAAATTAATATTTCATTGGGTATGAAGGTGACAAAATTGGGGATTTGTTGATATTGTATTAGTGTCATATTTGTTTGGATGTTTATCCTCTGTTTTACGTTTTGTTTATTTTATTTCCTTGTTTTGTAAATAATGGATTCTCGAAGTAATCCCTGAGACGTTGTCGACTTCAGAAGCAGTCCAACGTGTAATCTGTGGTTTATGTGGTAATCCATATTAGGCTCCAAAAGTGGTCCGTGGATTTCAGGAATAAGCCATAAAATTTTGGGTTCCCGAAGTAGCCCATGGTTACCAAATGTTTTTGTTGATTACTTTACTATTTTTCTCTCGTCTATCTTTACCAAAGGATATGGATTTCCAGAAGTAATCTATCCAGTAAAGATATGTATGATGGAGATATGTGTCTCAAAGACAGCGGAACAACAAACACAAATTTTTTCGAACCATTTCTGTAACCTTGTAGAGGTTTTGGGAAATGTGAAATACCATTTCGGGTTCGAATAATATAATAGACGGCTCCGGAAGAGCGTGTATCATTTTGGTGGTACAACAGTCATCTTTATTAACACCTTATAATATTTCGGATTCCTGAAGAATCTGTTGAGTTTTTGAAAATATTTGGCGTTATCACCTTTAAACGACAAACGAGCATTTTTATGGAGTATTTTATTACTTCATTTGTTTTTGTGCCAGAAGCACATCGTAAAGAAACGTAAGGCTCTCTTTTATGGGGTGTGCCATAAGAGAATTCGAATAGTCAAGTTCCATGTTGTCATTATCCAGAAGTTTAATGACCCTTGAATTATTCATGCTCAGGCATGATCAGTATGGACACCAAAGTTCTACCAAGATGAGTAGACAATTAAAAATGCTCATGTACATCCTTTACAGAACCTGAAACTTCTACTACATGAGGATGTAAATTGTGTTGTTTGGTCCCAGAGATAATTAGTTATTAAATTCCATTAACATTAACATTATGGTAACCCGTTGTTGAAACACCAACTTTAATCCCCAGAAAGGATTCAAGGTGAAAATTGCAGGACTTATTCACCCTGCAATATGGACAATTATTTCAATACTTTAATGTATTGATAGACACATCTACTAGATGATCCCTTGTTATATTAACACGTAATGTTAGATTTTGCCGAACTGTTTGTGCAAATCTTGTGGTTGCGTATCCATTTTTGGACTTTCCACTTAAGTCAATTTATCTTGGTGGTAAATTTATAGGCTTTTGATGCTTTGCCTTCAGTTGGTATTATATCGAGCATATAGTTAGCACATGTGCGCACTCGACATGGTCTAGTTGAGTTCTTTGCTTAAGCATCTTTAGTTTATTGCTCGACCAACTATTTACCATCAATTATGTCTTGCGAAGCAACCTTACAATTTACGTGTTTGGTCCATAGCGTCACCCAACTATATATGTTGGTTTCGATTCATAAGACATTTAAAACCATGTGCTGGTAATGTCTTATTGAAGATGAGACTGTATTCCCGCCGTTAGGGGGAGGAAGTAATCCGTCAAAAAGGAACGGCGTGAAATGTATCATCTCTTGTCGAGCCTGCAGCTGTTTTTGGGTACTTTTTATATACTTAAACTAAAACCCAAAAACTATCATGAGGAGATTTTCCTTCGAAAATCAGGCAATTATGGAACCAGAAGTTTTCAGAAATGAGATAGTAATATTTCCGCCATGATCAGGAAGACTAAGATGCCACCAGAAGTTGGCATGACAACCCGCCACCAGAAGTTGGCGTGACCAAGGTTGATAACCTTCAAGGTTCTTCCACATTAATCAGGGGGAGAAAAGTCACCACAAGAGGATGGTGCGAATTATGTTGATAACCTAAAAAGGTTCTCCCGCCTTAATGAGGGGGAGAAAGACTGCCGTTTGAAGATGGCACGTATTATGTCGACAAATTTAAAGGCTTTCCTTTGAATCCATGGATATGACATGCATCACCTAAGGGTTGCAGTAAGAGATGTCGACAATCAAATAGGTTATCTGATTAATCCTTATCCTGATCAAAGAAAGTTCGGCTGCCACAAAAATTGGCGTGAAACATCTCATTTATTTTTCTCACACCAAGATATTGGATGTAATTGAGTTATTGGAGGTTACTCATGATTAAAACAAATAACTGCAGTAGCTCTGGGGAAAATATTGCTCGTCACTTTCTTGAGGATGCAGACACAAGAAGTTGTCTCAGCAGGTTAAATCATGCATCTCGCAGTGACAAAGTCGTGTGTTAAACACGCATGAGGCCTGAATAATTGCCTCATAAAAGAAATTCCAATCACTTTTCTAATATGTAGTGCTCTTGAAGAGAGATACAGATAGTGCTCGTGGAGACTATCAAAATATGATCCACATTCTCTAAGTTTGAAACTCCTTATTGAAGATGAGGATATGATAAATCCCCTGAAGTGGCGCTGGTACCAGTTTGTAAAATTTTCTTAAATGTGCATGCACCAGAGAATGTGCTAAATCATATATGATTGTCGATTACTGTTTACAATAATGGTCGTGTACCCCTCTGTAGAGGAACATCGACATTGTGATTGGTAGGCATATGACATGTTACCTCAAACTAAGGAAGAAGATGAAATCTCTCGAAAAAGCGCAAAAGTTCGGATCCGACTCACACCGTAAAATTGTGAGGCCTGAAAATTACAGGTTGATGTTTGAGATTAAGCGCAAAGAGAATAATATTATCGTTTTAAGTGCGATTGAGGGTTTCCTACTGAACCCCAGGATTGATTCTGTAAAACAAACAATATTCTCCTAATATAGATACACTTTAGCGTGGTATTCCATGAAGGACTCATATTGCATCTTGTTATGACTAGTGAATGTAATGAATCCCTGAAGGATTCGAGTTTCCAACTCAGGCAGCCACCTGACTTTATGAACTATGTGAGACTTAAAATCAAGTCATAATCACCAATTAGAAGAGGAGAATTTTATGAACAATCCTTTGTGTGTTTTGAATTGTTGAAAAATGACTAAAGTCCGGATAAGTTGATGGTATCATCCTTGGCCTCTTAACGAGCACTTAAAAGCGCTAAAATCCACGCTCAAACTAAACTGTGAGATCTCGTCGAAATTGAAATATTTCTCGGCCAGAAGTTCGAGAATATGTTAGCACAGACTAGAGTATCTAACTTTTAATACTGGTTACACTTTTAAGGACGGAAATTGATTCTACAGATTTATGAGTTTACAAAAGGCCTCTCTTTTTAATGCCTGAAGTTAATGCTAAAAAACTCAATTTGGTGTGCAACAGATGGAGGACCTAAATGCGAGGTGTATATTGGTGCACTCGGCGCAAGACATGCAGTCAATCCTCCATAAACTGCAAACAGTAAAGCATTTTTGTGAAGGCCCTATAATACTTGCACCACCAACCGCTTTAAGATGTCATGCTTCAGGGGGAGTAAACTCGTAGAATCATTGGATGGACTTAAAAGCGTGTACTCTTTTTCCTTAGTCAAGGTTTTATCCCACTGGGTTTTCCTTGTCAAGGTTTTAATGAGGCATGTGAGTCCACTGTTATCCGCAGTTCGAAAGGTTGTACTCTTTTTCCTTCACCAAGGTTTTATCCCATTGGGTTTTCCTTGTCAAGGTTTTAACGAGGAAGCATATGCATGTTCAGCACCATTATCAGGCGACGTCCGTTGTACTCTTTTCCTCTGGTCTGATTTTTCCCACGTGGTTTTCCAGACGAGGTTTTTAACGAGGCAACATTAGCATCGACGTCAACATTATTATGAACTTTTGGCACTCAGGTTTTGTCCCAAGTGGTTTTCCTGGTGCGGGCATCCAGGTTTTGTTCCAAGTGGTTTTCCTGATGCGGGTGTTCAGGTTTTGTCCCAAGTAGTTTTCCTGACGCATTTTTGTCAAATAAAATATTTTGTGGCGGCGACCACCCTCATTCTAAGCGCAGGTTTTGTCCTAAATGGTTTTCCTGACGCAACTTTGACATATGAAGCATTTCATGACGGTGACCAATCTCACTCCAAGTTCAGGTTTTTCCTAAATGGTTTTTCTGACACGGTTTCGGCGACGGGAAAAAATTCGTGACGACCATCATCACTTTAAAGCTTCCAGTGATGTACTCTTTTTTCTTCGGCCAGTTTTTATCGCAGTCGGAATTTTCTGGCAAAGGTTTAATGAGGCAATATTTCTGAACGGTGGATCATCCAAGGGAAATGTTGTATAAAGATTGTCAAGGTGGCTGATCCAACGGTTACCACATAACTTATGTGGGTCCCACGAAAACTTACATGGAGAAGACACATAGAGTCTACGTGTCCCTTGTTTAGTGATGGTTATCAACTGTAAGGTTTTATCTATTCATTGTACAACAACTATATATACCCACTACAGGGCTCTCATATGTAGACTATCTCTTGTAACCGTAAGAAAAGATGCAGGGAATAGAGTAGCACCTTCATTTCTCTCTTTTGTATACTCATACGGATGGTATCCCACTTAGATAGTTTCCCGATTGAACGTGTTAAAATAACACGTAAATGTGTTATTAGTCAATCCATGCAGTGGCATCAGTATGCTGACTTGCATCCAATTAATGGTCATGGGCTTGGTACTTGGTATGACACAAAGGATTTATAACATTGGAATCAAAGTTTGCTTATTTGATTCCAAAATTTTCAAAATTTTAGATAATATTAAATTATTTTTTAAAACGTAATGAATATCGATGTCCAATAGATTTCTAAGCTGGCATCCGCACATAATTCAAAAGAAATTGAAGTCTAAAAAATGAGTAGTTTTAAACGAACCGTTCTTTTAAACCATGACAAAACCGTGTAGATACATTAAAGATGGACCCACCTCAGGAGAAATATATGGGTCCCATTCATGGGGAGCTTTTATGTCTACACGGTTTTCCTTTAGTTTATTTTCACTGTCTGTGAAGCATTTTTGTTAAAAAATATGCACACGTCCAATCCGACAATGCACGGCTAGGGTGCTCACTCGTAAGATAAAAAAAAATTGAGTCGGTATCTGTCAAGGACATATCTCACCAAAATTTAAAAGTTTTATGTTTTAAAATTTTGTAATTCTTTTTTCTTATAATATAATGTAATATATTTAATATCTTTCAAATAACTTATAGGAATCCTTGACACCAATTGGGCGCCAACACCCTTCTGTATGACAATCCCTAATCTATGAAAAAAAATTACATTTATTTGCACTAACATCAAACCTAGACAAGTGATTGTGCAGCCTCTTCAAAAGATCCACAAAGTCCTCGCCAAGTTCCCTAAACGTCGTAAAAGCTAAAGTACCAAAGCCAAAACCTTGAGCCAAACATCTATCAAAGTATTTTTTATGTTTAGCGAAATGGCATTCCTCAAAGCTAAACCTGGCTGAAATGACGAACTCCTCCTCCAATAAAAGGCGACACACCAGTCACATCTAAACAGACGTCACGCCCCCTATCCCAATTGTAAACCATTATATCCGCGGGTTTTAATGCCCCACCATTATTAGATAAGAATCCCAAAAAGACTTCCTTCCTAGCGGGCACCTCAGCACGATAACACATATCTGTAATAGTATCTCTGACAAGGTCATGGCGAAATTTGAGCCCCACCTTGTGAGCACAATGCAAAGCGTGATCTCCAAAACAATCCATGTCCCGGTCACAAAAGGTACAAAAACTATCACGGTAAAAAGGGGATACCCAAACGGTAACAAAGAACTGCACTAAATTGGCGCCCCCCCCCCAAGCCTCTGCTTGAGTCTCTCTATGGAGTAGAGCTTCGAGAAAGTCTGAAACATGATTGAATTTGTTACATTGTCAGAGGGAACAATCACGAGCAGTCATGAGAAACTTCTCAGGCATCTATTTCATGACAACCTCAAAATACTTAACCGCCAGAAATTTCATGGAATGAGGGGCAGTTAGATGGACATTGACACAAGGATATGCACATGAAAATAAATCCATATGCCGCTTAAGACCAAGATCAGGACCCGATAAAGAAATGTTACGCAAAATAACAGATTGAAGGGTCTGTGTTTGGATCATTGAAGCCAAGTAACAGTAATGAATCGCATCACCCATAGAGAATAAGCCCAAACCACCATGGCTCAGAGGTAAAAGAAATAAGACGAAGCTGTAACAACCCCATACCAGGTCCATCATTCGTAACGATATGACGCACGTGTTGAGCCAATTGCAAATCAAAGATGTTATGTGCCTCTGTTAAATACTCAGGCATAGTATTTCACATAGAAAATATAGCTTACACACCCCTACACAACTTCTCAACAAGTGTAATTCACACTAAGGATCCTCCAACTTCTTCACCCCATCCATTGACTCCATAGTCTTGACAGCTGTGTCCTTGACTAAATCGCTACAGTACCCATGATCAAGGTTTACCGACCCACCCATTAATTTAAACTCTTTTGCAGGTATACCAATATGAGAAGAGAAAGCAATCAAGCATTAAGACGACGTGGATAAACCGAGGGCCGAAACACCTCCGGCTTAGTGATATTAAAATGTAGGCCAAGTGCACCCCCTATGAACGGATAATGTTCAACGCCTTGGAAACCATAAGAATATCCCCAATAATCGTGTCATCATCTAAATTTCATGCTTGCCAATCAGGATGATAATGATACGCAATCTTCTTGACCAATGGTTGTAAGGTAGGAGCAAAAAAAAGAGGACCAAAAGGATCTCCCCGCTGAACTCCTTGGGCAGAAGATAAAATGGAGTCATTGTAATATAGCCTCGGTGGCTGAGAGTAGCAAGACTCCACCCACTTAGAAATGGATGGACACCTCACTCTCACTTATTGAAGGATAGCAGACCTATATATACTCACCAAATTAAAGGCATTCTTAAAATCCCCAAGCAGCATGGTCATAAAATTAGAATTACCTTTTTCTCGAATGAGCATGTTAACCGAATGTAAAATAGTCTCCCCACGCATGGAACTCCTACCCCAAATTGGAAATCCTCAAGGTACGAACACATGTCTTTGCCTACGGAATGAGCTACATCTTTAACCACCAAACGTCTCCACCCAGTGCCAACAACAACGGGACGAATACCACCATCCGGCTTGAGCAATGGAGTAAGTGGTGCACTAGAAACATACTCCCTAAGATGTGTAGAGCATAAGCCATCCAGCCATAGGTTCACCACACCACTGATAGACGCCAGAAAATCCTCTGCTACAACATCAGTCGGCCCGGTGAGATCATCAAGAAGATGTTGTACCCTCAAACCATCGCGCCCGCATGGCGTACCTTTTGTGAAACTCTTAATTCTGCCAAGAATAACCTCCTTAGTCGAAACAACACATCCAGACACGGGAGGATAAATAGGTATGGAAGGCGACAGAGCGGGAGGGTGTTTCTCAATCAGTCACTCAAAGTATTCTCATCATTCGATGCAACGCCGCTCGAAGTGAGAACCTTGATGGCAGCAGTAAAAAACCATTACAGATCTTCTTACGACGTGTTCTAAGCACATGAACTTCATGTTTAACCCTCTTACGCGGCTTGCCAATGGAATGTTGATGCTCACGCAAAACCTCTTGAATTGACCTTACACAACCACCTGGTTCAAACCATTGAGAAATGGCTTGGTTTATCGAAGCAATCTGGTTTTCCTTGCGATTTCCTTTCTAATCCTCACGACTATTCTTAGGGACACAAACATGCAACACACCCACTGGTAGAAGAAATAGTTGGATCCATCTTAAAACATCACACGTCTTGTCTAAGATCTTATCCAAAGTACTTCAATACTCTAGAGACCTGCAGTCTATGTGTTTGGTGGTACAATGGGCACCTATTTCCGAAAAACTTCATCCAACAGACCCATATCGGGGCACGACAGAGAAATAGAAGATAAACATGACGCACCTGCAATGGAAGTCTCAGTACTCTCGCTTGAACTGAGAGTGATATGAGGACCAACTGTATCATCACCTGTGTGTTTGCAGGGTCGACTCCAGGCACGAAGGAGCATGCAGTTCGTGCATAACCACATTTGCAGTTGTCTTAAGGAATTATGTCTGTTGTATGGTTAACACTGTTAACCTCACATGTGGAAGAGATTCTCTGCCTACAAGCCTCCTAACCCTCTCTATTGACAAAGTGTTATCATTCAAATGCTTAATCAAGGAGTTCCTAGCATATCCTTTCCCCATATGACATCTTTACATCCATCATATCACTTGAACAGACAGCGGGAATGAAATCACGCTGAGAATCCACAACAAAAGGAGAGGAATCAAAAACCTGGGAAGCTCTAGACCAAGGCATCATGAACCCTAAAACCAATGTTGTACAGAAACGTGGAAGCAACACCGATTATGGTTTCACAAAACACAAACAAAAGGGAAATCGAGAGAAAGAACAAACAGGGAATAAGGAGAGAAGGGGAAGAAATGGGTTGATCAAAGGAATCCGACTTCCTTCCCCTCACCATCCTAGAATCGCCATTGGAGAGCCCGTCTCTCGCATGTGAGTTAGATTCAATCAGATATAATATGTTAGATCCGTATATAATGAGAAAAATTCATGTGAGTTAGATTTAATCGAGTCAATTGACTTAAAAGAATAGAAAAAATAACATGTTAGATTGTACTTTCAACTATTAATCAAATTGTAAAAACATATTTGAAAATCCAAATGTATATTTCTTAAAATTTTCATTGTAGACAATAATGATAAGGTTAGTACTATTACGCACCGACTGCACATATCAATAATTCATCAAATTTGCTATTTAAAGATGCAAAATAAATGGATTTGTGCAATCTAGCAGCGTAGATTGCATACTCATTGTGTTATTATGTACTAGAGTGCATAATAGCAAGATTTGTAATTATAATATATTATTTTAAGGAGAAGTTTTAAATTACTAGATCTTTTAAATTAGGAAAAAAGTCTTTTACACTATCATTTTTTTTGATTTTTGTTATTGGGAAAGCTGATTTGGAAAGCTGATTTGGAATACTACTAACACTACATTCCTTTTAGGCAGTTTTGGAGGAGTATTCACTCCACGTTTTGTCTAAAAAATACTATTGGCGTGGATTTGGGCTTGAATTATTAGGATGCGTGAGAATGGCCTGTTCGTTTTAGTAGGGTTTAAAACCGATTTTCTTTTCTCTTTATTTATCTCGATAAAACGGCCGAAAACGTGCTTTTGGTGTAGATGTTTTTAAATTCATTATTTTTTGAAAACAGAAAAATGAATTCATTTTAAGAATCTCTTCAGGTGAAGTGTTTCTTTCTTTCTTCTCCTTAACATTCAGGGTTCAAGGTATGGTCTTCTCTGATCAGTTTTTCTTCTTATTTTTTTTTCTGATAGAATCGATGACGGCATCGATCGCGTCATAGATTCTATTTCACACACACCAACTCTGATTTTGGATTTTTCTGTTTGTTATTTGGATATTTTTAGGTTTTAGGGTTTATCAAATTTCAAAATCAAAGAGTAAAAACGATATGCAGCAGCAGCAGCAGCAACAACAACAACAGCCTCAGATAATGACTATGATGCCACCATTTCCTCCTACTAATATTACAACTGAACAGATTCAGAAGGTATCTTTTACTAATCTGTGATTTTGATTGATCATTTATTTTGATTTTTTGTAATCGCTTTTCTCAAAACTAAATTCCTTATTTTAGGTTTCTTGTATTTGATCTAGCTATTAAACATTTGTTATAGTGATTATAAGATTTTGATTAAGATATTGGGATTATGATTATCTATTGAAATTTGAATTTGAAATTAGAGGGTTTAGCCTCATAATTTTGAGTTGTTTTTGGCTTAAATTGCATGGATTTTGAAGATTTTGTGTGAAGGCATCTAATGATGTTTTGGGTTTCTTGTTCTGTTGTATAGTTATGAACTGCAGACATAAATTAGCTAACTCGTTGCTTTATAAATTTGTAATTAAGGTTTGAAACGATGGGGTGTAGTGTTCGTACTTAATCAGGACTTCGTTAATGTGAAGCAGTGTATGCACAATTAACACGATTGCATTAACGTTCTGTGACTTTTTTCTCGTGAAAACGTTTAATTGCACCAATGAGTTAATGAGATTTTTTAGCGTCGAATCTGCCATTAAGGCGCTTAAAGGTTGCGGATCTTGTCTATTAGTGTTCAGACGTATCTTTTTTAATTTGTTTCTTAGTATGTAAAAGTGACACGGATATGAGTGTTGGTGCGATGGTCACAATGACTCAAAATATAAATACGGGGATTTGGGAGTTATGGTTAGGTTGATGTAGGATAAGGAAATAATTACATCCAGGCTTATACTGAGTGGAAGAAAACGGCAGTCATATATCTCTTTTCTTTCTTCTTCCTTTTTCAATTTCCCCAAAAGTTAGTTGCAAAAATGTTATACTTTAATGGCTAGCAGATCTGTTGCAGTGTCTGAAACGAATACCAGTGATAATATGTGTGGTCACGCGACTTTTTTTTGCTAAAACATAGCGTCTCAAACTCTCAATTTCACAGGTTTTGTTGATGGAAACCGTTGTCTTTGTAATTCTTACTAGTCAGCGTTCTTCTGATAAGCAAGTGATTTGATGCAATTGGAGTGTTGATAAGTTGTATTGTTATCTCTGCTAATATGGAATGAAGAACACGATGGATGTTTAGTGGAAATCATGCAGAACAACTCGTGAAATGAGCTAGTCACGATGGAGCTTTCGCTAAGGGGGAATTCCTATGTAGTTACGCAGTCACTTTTTTTAGGAAGGAAACACTTGATAGTTGATTCAATTGATTATATAATGAGTTAGCTGGATCTATAAGATTATTGAAGGGCCAATCACCCTTGACCAGTTATAACATTGGGGGCTGCCACCATCAAATTGTCGTGTTAGCATGTCTAGTTCTTTTTATCCAGTTTTATAGTGTCCTTTCTAGACACCTTGATACATGTTCTCTGGGGTACATACATATCCTTGATTGGATGTTTATGCAACTTCGAAACTGGACGATCAATTGATAACAGCTAAAATGATTTTGCTTACTGTTTGATGTTCTTTGCAGTACCTTGATGAGAACAAGAAGCTGATTTTGGCTATATTGGATAATCAGAACCTCGGGAAACTGGCCGAATGTGCACAGTAAGTGTTTGATTCCTTGTATTGTTTTGTCATCATTTGCTCTTGCAGAAAAGTCTGAACTATGTTCTGAAAATATATTCCCCTGTTATCTTCTCACATTTTATATATATTACCATTACTGTGTACGTTGCCTGAATGCATTGACTGGTACTTAGCCGTGGATGAAGTTATTATGTATTTATTATCAGTGCTGTCTTATTCATTCAAGTGTTCAAGGTTGCTCTAACGTCTAATATGATGTTCACATTTCTTTACAGTCCTATGGTTTATCAGCCAGTAAGTCTTAAAGTTGATTGGTTTGTCACATATTATCTGGTTTGTTTGCTCAGAATCCTGACAGCGCTGTTTAGATTAGACCTAGACATTGGATTTTGTTAGTATAAAGTATCGTCGATTTGAAAATCCGAAGTTCTATCGGTTGGGTGAAGAACCTTTTGGTGGGAGCAATGATAAAGGCTGTCCCATTGGATGTTACTAGTTCTAGTTAAAATTCCTGTATCCTGTATTACATTAGTTAACCTGTAATCTGTCTCTAAATTTGCTAATCGTTAGAAAGGTTTGAGTTAGACCCAATTTTCATAAAGATGCCATGGAATGAAAAGATAGATATGAGGTAGCACGGAAATCTAGAGCTAGACTGTGGCCTACATAGGAAGTAAGAAAGTTCGAGTCTAATCTAGTAGTTTTCCTTTGTCCTTCTCCTACGTCTCTCGAATGACATTGATTTTCGCATCTCAGGAGAAGTCCTTGATTCTAGTATAATCATAATGTTTGTAGTTACCACTCAGTGTTTCTTCTGCATGCTTAACTCTCTCAAGTGCCCTGCTTCTTCAAATTTAGCATTTTATCCTGAAAGAATATGAGACTGGTTAAAGCTAGGTAACTCAGTGATTTGTTATAGTTTCTGAAGAAATTACCGGTGATTATTTACTTTTAAATGGTATTATTTTGGTCGGTAAATTAGGTTGTACCCGAGTTTCAATCTCAGGTCCTGGACATATCACCCAATGACTTTGCCTTCTCAAAAGGCATCTCAATCTTAATTAGTGAACAATTTTTTCTCCTCCCAGCTAAATGTTGAATGAACAATTTTAGCGCAGCTTTACCTCTAAGCTACTCGCATACTTTAATTTCCACTGAACAAATTTAGTTCAAAGGATAAATCAATTATGGTTATGGTGCTTTTTTGATAATTTTTAGATGTTTGGATAGAACAATACCAATAATATGGCATGATGTACATCTACACTTGTATGTTTAGTTTCCATAAATATATACACTGTTAGCTTATCAAGTGAATCAACCTAACGATCTGGACTTTGCAGGTACCAAGCTCTGCTTCAAAAGAATCTGATGTATCTTGCTGCAATTGCTGATGCCCAGCCCCCTGCCCCACAAACTCCTACTCAGGTTGGTTACAAACATCTTTGAATATTCTCAATAAAAAAGAATATCAGAAAAAGAACTTGGGTTCTTATATAACATCTCAAGGACTTGATCAACGTTGGCATTTGCAGATGCAGGCACATCCAGGAATGCAGCAAGGGGGTGGGCTTTTTATGCAACATCCTCAGGCAGCTGCTATGGCTCAGCAACAACAAGCATTCGCACAAAAGATGCCCATGCACTTCAGTCCCCAACAAATGCAGGATCAGCACCATCAACAGCAGCTACACCATCAACAGCAACAGCAACAAGCAGCGCTCCATGGTCATATGATGATGAGACCTGGAGGAGCCAACAACGGAATGCAAGTTATGCATAATGAAGGCTCTCTTGGAGGAGGTGTACATAGTGGTGGCCCTTCACCCAGTGGAGGCCTAGGCGAATTCTCACGTGGAGGAAGCCAACAAGAGGGGTTAGAAGGAGGTTCTAAAGATGGACAAGGAAATTCCTCTAATGGGGAGCCGTCGTTTTTGAAAGGATCAAATGATGGTAACTAAGAATGATCTCTTGAAACTGAGTTTCCTAGGCTAGTAATTATTAGTAAGTTTGATATGGCTAGAATATTAGGTTGTGCCTCTATTAGAGAGCAGTAGGTTTTGTTGTGCTTCCATTGCTGACAAACAAAGTTCTTGTTTTCCAATTTTTTGAAAGAGTTGGTTAAAAGAATGTCGGATGATGAACGTACCCCTGATTCGTTCTGCCGTGAATTTCTTCATTGTAAAAATATCATGCATGGTGTAACAAGATACTGCTAAATCGTGGTATAATCGTTCATGTTTTATTGTCCAGTCTTAAAGAAATGGGTTTTACCTTTTTAAGAACTGATTAAAAAAGGAGCAGATCCTTCCGGAGATCTCATCAATGCGAGGATCATTTGATGTATGAATCTTCATCGTGATTATCATCATAATCTTTTTTTTTAATAGATGATTATCATCATAGTCAATTTGTCATCTTTTGTTTATAGGGGTTTGTTAATATATCTGGCACACTTCAAATCAGTTTTAGACTAGACTGGGTCGCGGTTCATCCGATTTGCAAATACTAAAGCGTTTTTTTGATAAACGCAAATCAACCGTTTGATCATATGCTAAACTTAATCCAATTTGGCCCATCCATATAAGAAGAAGAGTTGGGGTTGTCATCCAATTCTATCCTGAGAAACCAAACCCTAAACCTAAATTCAGCAGCCACCAACAAATTTGTGATATAAATCCAAGTTCATCATGATCCATCAATGGAAAGAAAAAAAACATCACAACAAATTCTTGGCCGATCCTTGAACATCATCAACAACAACAAATTACCAGCTAGCACAATGACATTTCCTCTCAAAAACTTAAAGACTTTTAGATCAATATGATCAATTTCAGCTCTCCTTCTGGATTTCAGATCTGCAGTCAAAACTCCTTTGGACTTGAGGCGGAAGATCAGAGATCATATATGAGGGTGTACTGTAATTAAACTTGTCTAGCCGGTCTTGATTTACAATTGGTTTTGGAAGTTTTATCTTCACACATAACAAGATGAAGATCTTGCAGTTAACAGCCCATCTTGCTAGTCTTGTTATTACACATCCTTTTAGTTTGTAACTTTGTATGTGAAGATTATCGAGTAATTCAGGTTGTTTACTAAGATTATTGATTCAGATCTACTTAATGTGAAGTTGTTTTGTCAAATTAGAGATTTTCTTTTAAATTTTCTGAATAGCAACCATCATAAGAAATTCATTTCTAAGATTACTCCAAGAACACAGCTTAAACTTGGCGGAGGAGGAGGATTAGTGGAAATGGATTTTTGTGATCTCCTTCTTTAGTTCTTATGAGCGATCCATTAACAGCTGTAATGGCATCAGATTTCCTTCTCGAGGGAGTTCAAAATCTGTTTCCACAAAAAACGGCATCCTGAAAAATATCCCGGGAACTTGTACATAGCACTTTGTCATCTTTAGTTTCTTAGCTTTAATGGAATAGTCTGAACACGTATGAATAAGTAGTTTCCACAAGAGTAGAAGCTGCAGTCACATGATATGTACTAAAAGAAGAATAACTCATCATGAGTCTGGAATTAGACTCCACGTAGACATGTGGAATTGTGCTTATGATCTAGCTATTCCGAGAGTTTTTGACATCCTCTGCAAGCTGCGTTCAAGGTTGCTAATATGATGTTTACGTTTCTTAGGATCCTATGTTTATTACTCCATTGCATACTTCAACAACAAATGTGATATTCCACTGAACAAATTTACTTGAGAGGATAAATCAATGATACTCGTGGTGTTTTTTGTTTTGACAATTTTAGTTTTTTAAATGGAACAATACCAAATTTAGTTGCAGGCACCAAGCCTTCCTTCAAACCACTTGGGATTTTTTTTTTTTTTTTTTTTCAAATTTCACATAACATCTGAAGCAGGACTTGATCACTGTTGGCATATCCAGGCATGCAGCTGTGGCTCAGAAACAACGCAAAATATGTCCGGTTCTTAAACATGGTCAGCTGTAAAAGGCATATCATCCGTTAGATCATTACTTAACTTAAATCCAACGATGATAAATTTAGCCCTAAGTTAAAAGGAAAGATCTCTCAACCAGATAAAAAGAAGAGTTATCCTCCAATTCTATCAGTAAGAAACCAAACCCTAACTCTAAGATTCAGCATCCACCATCAAATCTCTTTGTAGATCAACTAAGTTCATCACCATGATCCATCAATCAATGAAAACATCACAACGGAAACAACAACTTATCAGCCTAATGGTATTTCCTCTCAAAAAATTAAGAATTTTAGATAAATATGGTCGATAGTCTCCTTTTCTTGATTTGTAATGTGTTGTGAAAGGTCAGCTAGACATGGAGATCTCTTCCTTTTTTTCAGAATTCAGCTCTTGATTAACTATGACTAGCAAGATCACAGTTGATCTTGATATTTATGTTATTACAGGTCCTTTCAGTTTGTATCTTTGTATGTGAAGATTATTGAGTAATTGTTAACTTAAAAATTTCAGATTTGTCAAATTAGAATTTTTCTTTCCAATTTTCTGAATATAACCAAATGCACTGCTAAGACTCCATGAACAGAACTTAAACTTTATGTACTAACAGAAATGGTTTTTGCGATCACCTTCAATTGTTGTTGTTAATCTTCTTATGAAAGATCTAGTAATTGAAGCTGTAATGGCATCAGGATTTCCAGGGAGTTCAAATCTGTTTCCATACAAAACAGCTCTATGATAGATATCCAGGGCACTTCTGCACAGCACTTTGTCATCTTCATCCACCATAATTAGCTTTACTCGAATAGTCTGATAATAGATAGGCTGAAACTTACATATGAACATCACCCAAAATTGTTTAAATGCCAATGATACACATAATAGTTCTGAAAGAACCCACCATACAACAACAGTGCTTCACATAAGATGTCTGCATTATTTGTAATTCTGAAGAAAGGATATCTGGAAGGATATCTCGCCGAGCAACATAATACTTCCTTACTTTTTGATGATTTACTCCTATTATTTCTTGAAGAACTTGAAGGCTTCTTATCAACATCGTCTTCGGCTGATTTATCTGTATCAGCATTGACATTATAACTGTCAGCTTTTTCCTTTACAAATTACAATGCTGATCAGGTTCTAGGAAGATTAATTAGTAAGTTGAAGGTTAGTCACAATGGAAGAAGTACATCACATTAGTTGTCCCATACAATATTTTGTTCTTCTCAACCAAATCAAGTTCAACTTGCTTCGGGTCTGAGTTTCAACATTGCCAGGAGGTCGGATATTGCAATTGGGGAGACCTTGTTTACATTGGTACACAACTCGATGGGGTGCGCAGTAGAACACCCTTCAAATACATGAGTGTGCCTTCTGGATTAACTTATACGGAAAGGAATATATCCTATCGTAGATAGAAGCGAATGGAAACTACAAGGATGCCAGTGCATTCATCTATCTTCGGGAGACAAGCTAGTTTTTTTTTTTTTTTTTTT